>NC_084632.1:16849177-16904177 GCF_033978795.1 Nerophis ophidion | reverse complement strand
TTATCTGTACTATCTTCTGAGTGTTCTCTCCTGAACAAAACGCTGTTGTATCATCCGCAAATAATACTAACTGTAAATCTATTGTAACTTTACAAATGTCATTTATATAGAGATTGAATAATTTAGGTCCTAGTATTGATCCCTGAGGTACACCACAGGAAATATTTAGCATTGTAGAAGTGTGTTCGCCTAGCTTCACGTATTGTTTCCTGTTCGTTAGATAACTTCTTATCCAATTTAAGACTAACCCTCTGATGCCATATCGTTCTAGTTTTTTAATTAAAATATTGTGATTAATTGTGTCAAATGCTTTAGTTAGATCCATAAACACTGCTGCCGCACATTTTTTTTACTATCTATTGCATTGGTAATTTCTTCTGTGATTTCAATTAAAGCCATCGAAGTTGAAACATTAGCTCTGTATCCATATTGGTTCTCTTCGAGTATTCTATTTTTATTTATGAAACTCTCTAATCTGTTATTGAATAGTTTTTCGATGATTTTAGAAAATTGTGGAAGTAAAGAAACAGGTCTATAATTTGTAAATAGATGTTTATCTCCAGTCTTATAAATTGGTGCAACTTTAGCTATTTTCATTCGTTTGGAAATGTACCTGTTTGAAATGATAGGTTACTAATATACATTAATGGTCCTGAGATCTCATCAATAACCTTTTTAACGTATCCATATTAATTCCGTCACAATCAGTTGAAGTCTTTGATTTACATTTTTTGACAATTTTAACTATTTCCTCCTGTGTCACATTACTGAGGAACATGGAGTTGGGATTTCGCTCTATGGTATCATTATAGTCCTCAATTGAAACTGGGTCTGGAATCCTTTCTTCCAATTTTGGGCCAATATTTACAAAGTAGTTATTAAAGCTTTCAACTACTCGATTTTATACACCTGAGGCCGGGCCAAGTGATTAGGACACCAGATTCTAAACATTTGTAGTGGTGGACAAATACTTTAGGCAATATAGTGTATGTTAGCATACAAGTATGAATCGAATGACTGAGATGCATCAAGTCAATGGCCTCTGGTGGGTTTATTGAACTTATCAGTCTACAGGTTGCGTCCATGGACTCTCCCAGAATGTACACATCATTTTACTTTTGCTGACAAACTTTGAACAGTTTCATTTTTTTCTCAGCAGCAAAGCATCTTATTTTGTTGACATAGGAGCAGCTTCGGCTGGAGGGGTTGGGGTCTGCTGCCTGGAAATAAGTCCTTTCATAGATTATATGTCTGGCTGTATACAGTGCATGCTCACCTGTAACAGTGTTAAATGAACACCGTCATGTCCTCCGCTGATGTAAAGGCTGCATTGGAGAAGGATGACATATATAGTACAAGGGCTGTGGGGGGTGATAAGTTGTGTACGAGACCCCTGATGGGAGAAGCTGGCACAGTTGGAGCGACAGAGTCAGTGAGCAGAAGTGCATGTCAGTTGTGCTGCTCGAGAGAGCCCCTGGGGGTCTACGAGGCCTTTGGCAGACACAAGCTCTCTATCCACTTAAGTCAGCAATTAGTTTAATGGAGCAAAATATTAAACCATTTCACACTATCGCAACTGTGGGGGAAAAAAAATGACATGGGAGAGGTTTACTGCACAGTTCTCAGTCGATTTCAAGTTGAGATATTTGGACAACTAGTAAAAACTATCAATCAATCATTTAATGTTTATTTATATAGCCCTAAATCATAAGTTTCTCAAATCCTCGGTTCATATCCCACAAGGAAAAACTCACAACCCAGTGGGATGTCAATGTGAATGAGTATGAGACACCTTGGAGAGGACCACAGATGTGGGTGACCACCATCACTCTAGGGGAGACCGGATGCAATGGACGTCGATTGGGTCTAGAATAATATTGTGAAAGTCCAGTCCATAGTTGATCTAACATAATAGTGAGAGTCCAGTCCATAGTGGGGCCAGCAGGAGACAGTCCTGAGCGGGGACAGGTCAGCAGCGCAGAGATGTCCCCAACCGATGCACAGGCAAGCGGTCCACCCTGGGTCCCGACTGTGGACAGCCAGCACTTCATCCGTGGCCACCGGACCTGTGTCCCCCCCTTCCAAAAGGGAGAGGGGGGCAGAGTGGAAAAGAAAAGAAATGGCAGATCAAATGGTTTAAAAAGGGGGTCTATTTAAAGGCTAGAGTTTACAAATGAGTTTTAAGATGGGACTTAAATGCTTCTACTGAGGTAGCATCTCTAACTGTTACCGGGAGGGCATTGTAGTGTACTGGAGACCGAATAAAAAAAAGCTCTATAGCCCGCAGACTATTTTTGGGCTCTGGGAATCACTGAAAGCGCCTTTACATTGTGAAATCCAATATCTAAGTGTCTAAGTTACATTTAAACCAGTGTGGGTGGCACTGGGAGCAGGTGGGTAAAGTGTCTTGCAAAAGGACACAATGGCAGTGACTAGGATGGCGGAGGCGGGGATCGAACCTGGAACCCTCAAGTTGCTGCCACCTTGTTCAGTGTAAAAGTCTGATCTACAAAATTTGCAGGCAGCATACCCCTTCTCCTTTGAGCTGTCCTAGATGAACTCATTTTGGAACTTGCAAGCGTACTTCTTCTTCTTACTCGTCGTCGCCATGTCTCTTCTTCGTTCTTCTGCTTCGTCTCTGTTATGTTTTTGGACATTACTACTTGCCGTAGTTTTGGAGCAATGCATGATGGGAATCCGGAAGTTTTGTGTCAGTGTATTAACGTGCCGGCTGGAATAAACACACGCTGAGAAATAGCTCCGTGCCTGCCTACTTTATGGGTTATAGATCAACTTATGGATAACAGAGGCATATATAATAGTCTCCTTTTCAGGTGAGAGACGACGCTAAAGGCAGTGCCTTTAAGGCACGCCCCCAATATTGTTGGGAGAAATAATCGGGAGAAATTTGGGAGAATTGTTGCCTCGGGAGATTTTCGGGAGGGGCACTGAAATTCGGGAGTCCCTGACAAAATTGGGAGGGTTGGCATGTATGTTCTCAGGAGGGCCAGATCCGATTTGATCAACAAACCAGATGTGTGAAGAACCGCCATGTTCATCAACTCACAAGGAGTCGTATACCCACCAAAATGGCAGCTGTAGCATATTTTTCTCCTCTACCTGTGCGCTACTATCGATGTAAAGAAGCTTCCCATGCCTGCCGTGGTACAACATGGCTGGGATGCCCATTAAAACACAGCAGGGAGCCATGCCGCCAATTACAGCCTTCGCACTTGGCTGCGGACGAGATCCTGGAAAGTGTCAGTGTTGAGGCGAATGTGTGGCAGCATTCACACGCAAGGGATTGTGGGAGTTCATTTTCTCACTGATTGTATGTTCCAAGCAGTTCAAAATGGGATTTGAGTCAGATTTATTTGCTGAAGCACATTGTGTGTAAATCAATCATGTTTAGAATAAGTTGGGTTACAGAAATTAGAGGGGAGTTATTAGTTGCACTGGAATATTGGTGAAGAACTGTTTGGGGTGTATGTGTTGTGTTTTTAGTGTTTTCCTGCCTTCTCTTTTGTCTGCATCTGTGCTTTTAGTGATTTGTCCTCGGCGAGGGGCGGACCTTGAGACACACTTGCTCGCAATTAGCACACCGGTATTTAGGCTCGTCACTGTCAGCTTGGCCTCGCCGGTTATTGTCTCCAGAACTCCTGTCGTGCATGCACCTGCTTCACCAGACCTGGTATGTTTTCGCTACTTTATCCTGAATTCCCTAACCTCCTGTGTGTTTATCTCCTAGTCCCCCTGAGGTAAAATGATTACTTTTGTCGAACTCTTGCCCTGCTCAGTGTGCCCTGGCCCTTTCTCCTGCCGACCTCTCAGGAACCTATTTTCTCCAGATTTCATGGTGTGCGTTTCTGCCCCATTACCCTTGGTTATCCCTTTTAGTTTAATTAAATTTTTTCATTTTTGTAATTCCACCTTGTCTCCCGTCTCTGCATCCTGGGGTCACACCCACTTGACCAAGACCTTAACAGTATGGTTTTGTATCCTGGTTGAATTAGTTTTTCCCACTTGTAAATTGGTAGTCTGGTCCAAATGTGCTTTTAATGCCACATTTTGTCCCAGTTCACTTAAAGTACCAGTAGAGTGGAAAAACAAGTTGACTGTATATGCTTATTTGTGTTTCATTGTATCTATTCAACCAGGGGTAGGGAACCTCTGGCTCTAGAGCCAGATGTGGCTCTTTTGATGAATGCATCTGGCTCTCGGATAAATCTGAGCTACCATTGCTTAACACAATAAGTAATGAATAATTCCATTTGTAATCACAGTGTTAAAAATAACGTTCAAAATATAAAACATTCTCATATTTTTTTATGTTCAAGAAGTTGCATTAATAGTAAGAAGTAATTTATTTATTATTGGTTAGTGTGGGGCTTGCCCTCCTGGGGATTATTCAGACCACCAAGAGCCTGTTTTAGGGTTACAATATTGTTTTATTTTATTTTTCTCTCAGTTGCTTTCCAGCAAATGTCTTTTTGTTTTTCGTCCTCACTCGCGCTCTGGCCCCAGCCCCAACCCTGTCTCTCCTCATGGCTGCTGCTTATAACAGAGCGACAGGTGATTAGATAACAAGGCCCGGGTGGGCCTTCCACGCACCTGTCGCTGATTTCGAGGCCAGTCCTGGCAACATCCTGCTTTGCTGCAGGCCCGCAGGCCACGCCACTTCCACAGTTAGGTTCAGAATAACAATGTTATTACAAAGAATAAGAGACCTATTATACTCTGGAAATGTTGGTCTTACTTAAAAATGCACACGTTTAGTTGTGTTCAGTGTTAAAAAAAATATATTATATGTCTCTTAGGGAAATACATTTTAAAATATTTTGGCCTCTTGGCTCTCTCAGCCTTAAAGGTTCCCGACCCCTGTATTAAACCATATACAATTGTATTTACAATCCGCCATATATGTAAACATACCCCCTAAAATGTCTCTAAATGCCACAAATTCAGTCAGTAATTTTGAATATTCCACTCCAAATACCTTCGGTATTTGCCATAGATTCTACGTCACTGTAATAACGCTTCTGCACCTTGTTATCAGATCAGTCATACTGGAAATGCGCAAAAATTGGAGATAGATTTCCTGTTTATCATTCACAATCCTTATGTAAGAAAAGCGCACTTATGCTTGGCTTTACGAAATTATAAATAAATAGCTAACAATTGACTCAACTCTGTTGCGCCTCTTTAAAAACATCCAGAAACTGCTGACAATACTCCATTTACATGTCCTGACTTGAAAATTAACCAAATAAGTGTGATATTGTTATTATAAGTGCATACGCAGACGGACTATTTTAATGTTGCATTGATAGCAGTGAGCTGTAGCTGCTTTTTGTTGAGACACAGAGCTGACACCTGCTTCTGCGTCGTCTTAAACTTCCATCCATCCATTTTCTACCGCTTATTCCCTTTTGGGGTCGCGGGGGGCGCTGGCGCCTATCTCAGCTACAATCGGGCGGAAGGCGGAGTACACCCTGGACAAGTCGCCACCTGCTAAAAGTAAATTCTGGATTATAATTGATGCATCTCTCACCTGGTAGTCGACAAGGGCCATGGATTGAGAGGTTGGTCGACTTTCGCATCCCCCCAAGGTGGCGAAAAAGACACAACAATACGCCTCCTGCAGGAACTTTTTTTAACCCTTTTCACTAAATAAAAACAACACTTTTTAAGGATTGGCAACTTATATCTTATTTTGTAGTAGTAGTAGTAGTGACTTCATTGTTAATTTATGGAATCCGGTCACCTTCCTTTGTTTTCACTTTATCAGACCGCGCATGCAAGTGACATCGAGGCCACATTGAAGCCACATCGGGGCCACATTTATTCTGGAGTCTGATAAAGAACACATTTTGCTTGCAGTGTAAGCAGACAGCAAGAAAAATCAGATTTAGAAAAAATTCCGATTTGAGTCACTTTGGCCTGCAGTGTATCCATCCCTCCATCCATTTTCTACCAATTGTCCCATTTGGGGTCGCTGGGGGGTCGCTGGAGCCTATCTCAGCTGCATTCGGGTGGGAGGCGGGGTACCCCCTGGACAAGTCGCCACTTCATCGCAGGGCCAACACAGATAGACAAACAACATTCACACACTAGGGTCAATTTAGTGTTGCCAATCAACCTATCCCCAGGTGCGTGTTTTTTGGAGGTGGGAGGAAGCCGGAGTAATCGGAGGGAACCCACGCAGTCACGGCGAGAACATGCAAATTCCACACAGAAAGATCCCAAGCCCGGGATTGAACCCAGGACTACTCAGGACCTTCGTATTGTGAGGCAGATGCAATAACCCCTGTACCGCCGTGCTGCCCGCCTGCAGTGTAAATTTAGTCAAAAAGAGCTGATTACTATGGAAGCTGAATTGTCTCACATCACCTTGTCTATATCAATATGATATTAATACATATATTAATACAAATACAAATGTGATATACAAATAAATAATTTGTATAAATAAACGCATATTTGAAAATATGTTTTTGAGATTTGAAAATATATACAAATAAAATGTATAAATATAAAAATGTGAGATACAAATAAATCAAGAATTTGTATAAATAAACATGTATTTGTATATATTTGTATATTATTTATTTTTGGGATTTGATTAAAAATAGGCTTGATTTTGTATTTGTGTTTGTATTGAATTTGCAAATGTGTGTCATGTCTTGGTGAACATTTTTAGTTTGGCTATGTTCTGATTGTTTTTTGGATTTTGTCATTTCCTGTTTTTTCAATCCCTGTTTTGTTTCCATGACAACCCATTAGTTTTCACCTGTCCTCATGTCACGCACCAGTTGTTAATCATGTCACCTCTATTTAAGCCTGTAGTTGCCAGGCAGTCAGCCTGGCGACATCACATTCATGCTGTGCACTATTGACACTCTGCGTACACTATTCAGCTCAAAGTTCATGCTGCTCTTTTCTCGCCAGGCAAGTTTTTTTCTCTATTCAAGTCACAGTTTAGTAAGTTTTTTTAGTTCGTTTTCATGTCCATAGTTTACGTTATAGTAATAGTTTCTTGTTTTCTTAGCCAATTTTCGTACCTCCACCGTGAGCGCCTTTTGTTTTCACTTTTTGATGGAATGCTTAAAGGCCTACTGAAACCCACTACTACCGACCACGCAGTCTGATAGTTTATATATCAATGATGAAATATTAACATTGCAACACATGCCAATACGGCCTTTTTAGTTGACTAAATTGCAATTTTAAATTTTCCGCGAGTTTCTTGTTGAAAACGTTGCGGAATGATGACGCGTACGCGTGACGTCACGGACTGTAAGGAAATATTAGCGCTGCACCAAACACGGCTAAAAGTCGTCTCTGTTCATGGCGTAATTACACAGTATTTTGGACATCTGTGTTGCTGAATCTTTTGCAATTTGTTCATGTAATAATGGAAACTATAAAGAACAATGCTGTTGGTGGAAAGCGGTGGATTGCAGCTGTCTTTAGCACCGAGACACAGTCGGTGTTTCTTTGTTTGTTTTTAACACAGAGTGGTCAAGCGAACATGTTTTCTCTACGTCAACCAGCATGGATGGGGAAAATGTGATATATATCTTACCGGAGAAATCATTGGATTATTCGTCGTCCTGCAGCAGCTGTTTGAAAGGCAGCTGTGAGCTTGGCTCCTCGGCTTTTCTCTAAGCCACAGCGTGTTCACCGCAGCCTTCCGACCTCGAGGTATGCCTTTACAATCTTTAAAATCTCACTAAAACACTAATAAAAAAAATAAGAAGATAAGGGATCTTCCATAATTATCTTAGTAAATGTGTCTAATTACATCTGAAACGCTCACACTGCCGCCGCTCGGAGCCGCCGCTTTTTTTTTCTTTTTTCTAGTCCTTCAATATTAATATCCTAATTCACAAATCTTTCATCCTCGCTCAAATTAATGGAGAAATTGTCGCTTTCTCGGTCCGAATAGCTCTTACTGCTGGTGACTCTCATTAGAAACAATGTGAATATGTGTAGAGCCCTGCAACTCGTGACGTCACACGCACATACTTCCGGTAAAAACAGGGCTTTTTTAGTAGCGACCAAAAGTTGAGAACTTTATCGTCGATGTTCTCTACTAAATCCTTTCAGCAAAAATATGGCAATATCGCGAAATGATCAAGTATGACACATAGAATGGACCTTCTATCCCCTTTTAAATAAGACAATCTCATTTCAGTAGGCCTTTAAGATCTCATTACCTTCACGTCATAGCAGGTTCAATCACAAATCACACCAAAGTCCACGTCATGACAATGTGGATCTCTTTTTTTTGCTTTTATGTCAATGAGACATTTCTACCACGAACCAGAAGCACAAATAAATGTGACCTACACACTCCCCGGAACTTTCATGATTGTTGATTTATTTTGGAAAACCTTGTTACATTGTTTAATGCATCCAGCGGGGCATCACAACAAAATTAGGCAGAATAATATGTTAATTCCACGACTGTATATATCAACATCTGTTGATATCGGAATCGGTAATTAAGAGTTGGAAAATATTGGATATCGGCAAAAAAGACATTATCTAATACATACACACATCGATGGACCCCTGTGGCCATTACAATTTGAAGCAATCTTAACAATCAATGACTTCTAAAAGCCCAATGTTCTTTGATTTCACCAACAAGAGTTTTTGAGCTGAATTCACATCTGTCTCTACGCAGCTGCGCCGCCACTGATGTTGCACAATTTGGAGTCTGTTAATTGACAATGTTGAAGTGGAGCAACAAGAGTTTTCTATCATCGTGTTGCTGGAAGCAGCAGCTGACAGCTGCACAGCAGACCCATCAGGCAATCAGACACTGAGGACTTGATCTACTAAAGTTTAGCGTGTTACAAAGCACATGCAAACTTAATAACACATGCAAAGCTGGTCTACTGAGCTTGTGCTACAGAGGGTTGAGTCTTTTAACTAAGCAAAACGGCGAGGACGATCCATTTAACGTGTCGGTACTCAGGTACAATATAAGATGATTATCAGAATGTCAACAATACTGAGAGAGGAAGAGATGCAAATATAATCATTGAGTGCTCACAGGGGGATTTATTGAGACTAAAATTGTCTATATTTAGCACATCTGGTGTGGGAGTGCAAACTGCACAGTTACACGCACAAATGGCTGTGAGAAATGTTAAAAGTTTAAAGTACCACTGATAGTCACACACACACTTGGTGTGGTGAAATTACCCTCTGCATTCGACCCATCGGCTTGTTCCACCCCCTAGGAGTTGAGGGGAGCAGTGAGCAGCAGCGGTGGCCGCGCTTGGGAATCATTTTGGTTATTTAACCCTCAATCTTTGATGCTGAGTGCCAAGCAGGGAGGTAATGGGTCCCATTTACAGTGGGGCAAAAAAGTATTTAGTCAGCCAGCGATTGTGCAAGTTCTCCCACTTAAAATGATGACAGAGGTCTGGAATTTTCATCATAGGTACAATTCAACTGTGAGAGATAGAATGTGGAAAAAAAAAATCCAGGAATTCACATTGAAGGAATTTTAAAGAATGTATTTGTAAATGATGGTGGAAAATAAGTATTTGGTCAACCATTCGAAGCGCTCACTGATGGAAGGAGGTTTTGGCTCAAAACCTCACGATTCATTCTTTCCTTAACACGGATCAAAACAGCCCCAAAGCATGATGTTTCCACCCCCATGCTTCACAGTAGGTATGGTGTTCTTGGGATGCAACTCAGTGTTCTTCTTCCTCCAAACACGACAAGTAGACGTTTATACCAAAAAGTTCTATTTTGGTTTCATCTGACCGCATGACATTCTCCCAATCCTCTGCTGTATCATCCATGTATCCATTTTGGTGCTTCAAATTTGATCTTTTTGCATCAGATTCAATTACGTAGTAAATCGGATCTTTTCACATGTGTCTGCAGTCCAAACGCAATTCAACCTGATGCAACTTTTTTGTCAGCTTTGGGTGAGCTGTGTCATTCGTGTGCGAGGGGAAAGTGGATACTTTCGGTTTCGCTGAACAAAGTCTATTTTTGACGGCCAAATTTTAGATGAATCACGAATCAATAGTGTGCTTATTTGATATACGAAAATATATTTTGATTGCAAAGAAATAGCGATTGTTGAAGGCCCGGAATTGACGCTGTGGCGTATTTGCTTACATGTAAGTTGAATAATGGAGCTAACTTTGATCCACACTGATGCCTCCTCTACTTAACAGCTATGACAAGATTAGAACCCTCCCACATATATTACACTATACTTTTTTATTCATACATTGTATTTATTTTCATAAAATAAAAACACTACCTTTAAAAGCGTGACAACTCATATCTTATTTTTCACTAGTAGAATTGACTTCCTTGTTCATTTATGGAATCCGGTCAACTTCCTTTGATTTCACTTTATCGGACTGCGCATGCAAGTGACATCGAGGCCACATTGGGGCCACATTGGGAACACATTGGGGCCACATTGGGGCCTATGCACATTTATTCTGGAGTCTGATAAAGAACAATTTTTTTTTTGCAGTATAAACAGTTAGTAAGAAAAATCAGATTTTTGAAAAAGTCCGATTTGAGCCATTTTGGCCAGTAGTGTGAATGTAGTCACAAAGGGCTGATTACTATGGAAGTAGAATTGTCTCACATCAACTTGTATACATCAATATGATATTAATACATATGCATATATTAATTAATACACAAATACACATGTGGTATACAAATAGATAAATTAACACGTATTTGTAATTATATTTTTTAATTTTGAAAATATTTACAAATTAAATTTATAAATATAAAAATGTGACATACACATAAATCAAGAAGTTGTATAAATAAATGTGTATTTGTAAATACATTTTTGAGATTTGAATATGAATATGCTTGATTTTGTATTTGTTTTGAATTTTTCGACCACAAACCAGTGACCTACACACTCCCTTGAACAACCAGCAGAGGGCACTGCAGCCAGAGCGGTCTGGGTCACAGAGTATTATTTGCATTACATGCAAAATGCCCGGAGTTCGCTGCACAAAAACAATCCACATCTTTACAGATAGAACGTACAACGGGTCTGAGCTAGCTAACATTAGCGTTGTATTAGCTAATTATAATATATCCAGTTAATCTGAAAGACCGTGCGAGCTGCTTATTTTATTGTATCAATGCCGTTTAATGACCTTGTCCCGATGTAGATACTAATCTCTTGTCAGTGCAATGTGTGGCTCTGGCTGGACTGCTCTCTGCTGGTTGTTCAGGGGAGTGTTTAAGTCACACTTATGTGTGCATCTGGTTTGTGGTAGCCCAGATATAGCCCAGAAAGATACCAACTATAGTTTATGATGCAAGTTTTTTTTATATGATGCAATAAGAGCGCAGTAAATGAGTTTCTTCTTAGACACAGCCGGTAGTGCATGCAAAAACTTAATTTACTGTAAATAGGGCGGTCTACACCACGTTTGCCCTTGTTATTATTTGTACATACAGTCTTAGTAGATCACCCACAACACGTCCACTAACAGTACACACAATTGTACAACGTGCATATGCTATTTAGCCCTTTTTTTATTCTGTAGATTTGGCCCTAAGGCTTCTAATGTCATGGATTGATGAAACCATGTCAACCCTTGAAAATAGCACAGTTCATTCTGATAACTGGCACTGGATAAACAGCTTGGGCACATTGTTCATCATTTGAAAAAATCTACACAATTTTTTTTCATGTTATATGTTCTATCAAATTCTGTTCAATTCTTAGTAGGTCTGCTGTCTGCATCTTGTGTCAGAAAAGTCTGCACTTCACTCTTGCAATATTTCAGTGGCAAGTAATTCTCAATAAACCCACCTTTTTTATCCCCTTTAGTAAACTTTAGTACATTGTTTTGGTCAAGGACTAATGGGCACACCCTACAGGGTGGTCATTGCTGAAAAGGTAATTACCCATTTAAATATTGCCGCAGTCAGACAGTGACTGGGAAGGAATTTTTTTTTTTTTTTTTTGCAGCACATTAGCACATTTTAGGTGTCCAAAGAAGAATACCTTGGTCAAAATAATGTGGGAAGGAGACTAATGAGTTGTGCTGGAGAAAAAACAAACACTTAAAATAAAAAAAATAAAAAAATAAATAAATAAAAAAATAAAAAAAAAATAAAAAAAAAATATATATATATATATATATATATATATATATATATGCATCAAACAGGTTTATATGTGGTTATAGTCTATATCTATTTTCTCATTCTGTTTTGCACACTCTTGGAGTCAACATGTAGATAGTCATGTACATTGTGTCATGTACATAATGTATATACACCTCCCCATTTTTGTATATATTGTTTTTCAGATCACCTGACATGTATACTGTATATATGTATATTTTTTAACGTAATTTCTTATGTAAATGTTACAGGTTATATATATTTTATTATTGAATGTATCAAATGTGATGAACATTTAATGGACCACAATGGAAACACACCTTTTTGGCTTTTTTTGTCACACCACAGTGAGGGATGTCTTGGTTTCTTCTGTCTTGTGAATTGCATTTTTTAGTTTGAAAAGTAACTCCTCTCGTTTCAGGTCACTTGCCATTCCTTTTTTGTCATCAGTCTGACGACATCCCTGATCCCTGATTGTTACCCTCATGTGTCTTGTAAGCCCACGCCTCCCTTTTGTTCTGTACAAGATTGTCCCGTTTATTCGTGCCTCTCTAGCATTCCTGTCCATGCCTTGCCCCGTCTTGTGTTTGAATATCACGATCCTGAATTCCTTTGATGATATTTTGAGTTTTCTTTCTCTCCTCCTCAGCAGAGTTATTTTGTGTTATTAAGTTTAACAGCTGAAGTGGTGAGTTTTCAGTTATTCTTACAGTTTTTCCTTTTCCTCAATTTTTTGGCGTGACATTTTTTGTTAACCTTTTTTTTTTTAGATTAGAAACAGTGTAGAAGTTTCCTAGCCATTGTTTCTCCCTACTGTCGGAGCGTTTTTTTGTTCATAATAAATTTCATAGAATATAAGGCGCCAAGTACAGTTTGTTATTGTTTTTGTGTTTTCCTCCTTTTGGAGTGATTTTCGGTTGTTTTGTTTTTGTCTAACCTTTTTCGCGAACTAGTTTAGTTATAGCCTATATTGAATCGCCCTGACTCTGGAGGTGAAAGGAAGCTTTCAAAATAAAAGTCTGCAGAGTTCATCCCTACTCTGCATCTGAGTCCTATCTTTTGACCAAGCCTGACATTTTGTGCCATCCATTTGCCTTTTTAAAGCATTACATGGATTCAATGCTCTAAGACGTCAATAAATGTCTCAATTAATCAATGAAAAAAACATATGTGACTGACTGGTGATCAATCTTTGTGTACCTTCTCTCTTCCCCTAAGTCATCATTTTTTCCCAAATTCTTGCCTGATTCAGACGTGGTTTTTCGAGAAAACATCATCCTCACTGTTTTGTATCGTTTCGACGAGGTCTGAAAGTAGCACCGAAGTTTGAAAGCGTGGCAAGACTGGGAGATCGATCTGAACTGTGATAATTAAGTTCTAATCCTGGGAGACGGGTAGCCATGGCAACAGCGGAACACTGTTAGCAACAGTGTTCATCAGCGTTGCGTTCGAGTTGACTAATTAGCTGCATGAGACACCTGCTTTTTATGCACCTGTTGTAAGACAGGATCTTAGCTCGTGACGAGATTTCAAGGTGAAAAAGTGAGGGGGGAAAAAGTAATAAACACAAGCTCGACTAATGACTTGTGTACAGTCTATCAAATATATCAGTGTATTAGTTCTGAGAGCAGGATCCATAAATCTTCTTTAATCTAAAACCCTTCGTGGCAAGGCAGTATTTTTTTTTCTTTGAACACCAGATGCTCCGCATATTCATCGCCTATCCTGCCCGTATTTACCAGACTCTTCTCATCTTCTACATTTCTTTCCTGATGCTCTCCTTCCGCTGCGTCGCCACTAACCATCCTTTCATGTCTTTTGCAGGCAGCCATTGCTTTCATCTCTGGGAGTCTTCTTCCAGCAGGGCATTTTTCTTTTAAGCTGCTTCATTGGCAGAAGGTTTCAGGTTAGTCCTTTAGTCAAGTGTTTCATAAAATGCAAAAAAAAATAATAATAAATGATAATAGCCTTTTGTAGCTTGTATTTTATTCCAACTTTGCCCATTGGAATGCTTTAGAATCAATGTCATTGGTGCTTCCCCACCAACAAAATTTTAACATGTAGCATGCTTTTCATAAAGAAAAAAAAAATACTCTTAGATCAGTGTTTCTCAAGCTTTTTTGAGCCAACGCACATTTTTTTTGGGTTGAAAAAATCCAGAGGCAGACCACCAGCAGAAATCATTACAAAACGAAACTCAGTTCACAGTAGAAAATGTCATTGACGCAATTGTTGGGTATGACTTCAAACCAGGAGTCGGGAACCTTTTTGGCTGAGAGAGCCATGAAAGCCAAATATTTAAAAATATATTTCCGTGAGAGCCGTATAGTATTTTTAACACTGAATACAACTGTCAGGTTCAAACACTGATGACATCTATTAAACAGACAAGAAGCAAGGAATTAAACAGAGACGGGATTCAATTTAGCCCAATGAGGAGAAACGCGTAGACCTGTACCCTTGAACAGTGTTGCCCCACGCTCTGACAAGAGAATTCTACGCCTCCTCTTTTATTTGGACTTTCCCTGATTACAACAACTAAATGCGTGCATCTCTTATTCTTTTTAATAACATTGTTATTATGAAGGTAACCAATAATAAGTAAAATACTTTTGACCATTAATGTGACTTCTTGAACAGGTGCGATAGAAACGGAGGATGGATTAAAATGCATGAGAATGTTTTATATTTTGAACGTTATTTTTAACACTGTGATTACCAGCGGAATTATTAACTACTTGTCGTGTTAAGCAACGTCAGCTAAGATTTATCTGAGAGCCAGATGCGGTCATCAAAAGAGCCACATCTGGCTCGAGAGCCAAAGGTTCCCCAACCCTGCTTTAAACCATAACCAACCATGCATCATTATACATCTTGTCTCAAAGAAGGTGTACTGTCACCACCTGTCACATCACGCCATGACTTATTTTGAGTTTTTTGCTGTTTCCCTGTGTGTAGTCTTTTAGTTCTTCTATTTTGGTGTCTTTTTCGATTTTTGGGGGATTTTCCTGGAGCAGTTTCATGTCTTCGTTTGAGCGATATTTTCCACATTTATTTTGTTTTAGCATCAATAATATTTCAGTTGTTTTTATCCTTCTTTGAGGGGACATTATTAATTGTCATGTCATGTTCGGATGTACTTTGTGGACGCCGTGTTTGCTCCACAGTAAGTTTTTGCTGTCCTCCAGCATTCTGTTTTTGTTTACTTTGTAGCCGGTTCAGTTTTAGTTCCAATTTTAGTTTCTTAGATCCATGTTTTTCAACCTTTTTTTGAGCCAAGGTACATTTTTTGCGTTTAAAAAATCCGGGGGCACACCATCAGCAGAAATCATTAAAAAAACGAATCTGTTGACAATAAAAAGTCATTGTTGCAATTGTTGGGTATGACTTTAAACCATAACCAACCATGCATCCTTATATATCTTGTCTCAAAGTAGGTGTACTGTCACCACCTGTCACATCACACTGTGACTTATTTTGAGTTTTTTGCTGTTTCCCTGTGTAGTGTTTTAGTTATTCTATTTTAATGGCTTTTTCTATTTTTTGGGGTATTTTCCTGTAGCAGTTTCATGTCTTCCTTTGAGCGATATTTTCCGCATTTATTTTGTTTTAGCATCAAGAATATTTTTTGTGGGGACATTGTTGATTGCCATGTCGTGTTCGGATGTACTTTGTGGACGCCGTCTTTGCTCCACAGTAAGTCTTTGCTGTCGTCCAGCATTCTGTTTTTGTTTATTTTGTAGCCAGTTCAGGTTTAGTTTCAGTTTAGGTTTCTCAGATCCATGTTTTTCAACCTTTTTCTTAGCCGAGGCACATTTTTTGCATTGAAAAAATCCGAGGGCACATCATCAGCAGAAATCATTAAAACATGAATATGTTCACAGTAAAACGTCATTGTTGCAATTGTTGGGTATGACTTTAAACCATAACCAACCATGCATCACTATATATCTTGTCTCAAAGTAGATGTACTGTCACGACCTGTCACATCACGCCGTGACTTATTTTGAGTTTTTTGCTGTTTTCCTGTGTGTAGTCTTGTACTTCTTCTATTTTGGTGGCTTTTTCTATTTTTTTGGTATTTTCCTGTAGCAGTTTCATGTCTTCCTTTGAGCGATATTTCCTGCATCTACTTTGTTTTAGCAATCAAGAATATTTCAGTTGTTTTTATCCTTCTTTGTGGAGACATTGTTGATTGTCATGTCATGTTCGAATTGCTTTGTGGACACCGTCTTTGGTCCACAGTAAGTCTTTGCTGTCATCCAGCATACTGTTTTTGTTTACTTTGTAGCCGGTTCAATTTTAGTTTTGATCTGCATCGCCTTCTCTAAGCTTCAATGTCTTTTCTACGGGGCACACACCCTTTGTTTATTTTTGGTTTAAGATTTGGACACCTTTTTACCTGCACCCTGCCTCCCGCTGTTTCCGTCATCCATCCATCTATCTATTTTTTTCCGCTGACATCTACAAAGCAATTAGGTACCGACTGCCACCTACTGATATGGAAGAATATAAATGGTTACTCTGCCAAGCTGGAGACAGCACCGACACTCAACAACAAGGCTCGCAGGCCACGCCTCTCTCCACAAATTATGTTTGACACCCCTGAACTAGGTCATTCCGCAGCATCCTTCAAAGTGCACCGTCAGTGTACTAAAAGTAGGTTCGGTTGTCTCGATCAAAGGTGGTACATACCATATGTGGTACATGTCAACAACATTATAAAATGTCACAAGTTGGACCAAATAATGCTATCATTGTGGAGGGAAATGAGTGTCTCCATGGTGATAGTCTGTTAGAGAGTTTGTTCTTCAACTGTGGTTGTTTTTAAAGGGCTTTATAAATAAATTTGGTATGGTATGGTATAGTCAGTATACACGCAAAAATCGTATTTAAAATATGGCGGTCTGCACCACTTTTGCACTTGTTATCAATTGTGCACGCACACATAGTTGAATACCTCCAGCACGCTCACTAATAGTACTCACTATTTGATAGTCTGCACTGGGGGTGTACGGTATGCGGGCATTAGTATAGCACCGCGATACTAATGAATTATTTCCGGTACTATACCGTCTCTGAAAAGTACCGGTCCCGCACCCACCCGCACCCACGCCGAAGTCACGTCGTGATATTGCTGGTTTACGAGCAGACGAGCATGTTCGGCGGCACACAATCACAGAGTACTTACAAACAGATACATCGTGTAGACAGAAAAGGAAGGACCAATGCATTTTGGCTGAAAAACTAAAGATAAAGGTGAAATTATAACACGGAAACGTCCTCAGGATGAGGTGCTTTAAGACATGGCTAACAAGTATCAAGTACAAGCACGTATCGAGTCGATACTACTATGATTACGTCGATATTTTTTGGCATCAAAATATCCTCTTTCGTTTATTTATCAATCAATCAATCATCAATCAATGTTTATTTATATAGCCCTAAATCACAAATGTCTCAAAGAACTGTAGAAACCACTATGACTACGACATCATCGGAAGAATCCACATAAGGGCAAGGGAAACTCACACCCAGTGGGACGCCAGTGACAATGATGACTATGAGAACCTTGGAGAGGACCTCATATGTGGGCAACCCCACCGAAAGCAATGGATGTCGAGCGGGTCTAACATGATACTGTGAAAGTTCAATCCATAGTGGCTCCAACACAGCCGCGAGAGTTCAGTTCAAAGCGGATCCAAGACAGCAGCGAGAGCCCCGTCCACAGGAAACCATCCCAAGCGGAGTCGGATCAACAGCGTAGGGATGTCCCCAACCGATACACAGGCGAGTGGTCCATCCTGGGTCCCGACTCTGGACAGCCAGTACTTCATCCATGGTCATCGGACTGGACCCCCTCCACAAGGGAGGGGGGGACAGAGGAGAAAAATAAAAGAAGCAGCAGATTAACTGGTCTAAAAAGGAGGTCTATTTAAAGGCTAGAGTATACAAATTAGTTTTAAGGTGAGACTTAAATGCTTCTACTGAGGTAGCATCTTGAACTGTTACCGGGAGGGCATTCCAGAGTACTGGAGCCCGAACGGAAAACGCTCTATAGCCCGCAGACTTTTTTTGGGCTTTAGGAATCACTAATAAGCCGGAGTCCTTTGAACACAGATTTCTTGCCGGGACATATGGTACAATACAATCGGCAAGATAGGATGGAGCTAGACCGTGTAGTATTTTATACGTAAGTAGTAAAACCTTAAAGTCACATCTTAACTGCACACGAAGCCAGTGCAGGTAAGCCAGTACAGGCGTAATATGATCAAACTTTCTTGTCAAAAGTCTAGCAGCCGCATTTTGTACCAACTGTAATCTTTTAATGCTAGACATGGGGAGACCCGAAAATAATACGTTACAGTATCGAGACGAGACATAACAAATGCATGGATAATGATCTCAGCGTCGTTAGTGGACAAAATGGAGCGAATTGTAGCGATATTACGGAGATGAAAGAAGGCCGTTTTAGTAACGCTTTTAATGTGTGACTCAAAGGAGAGAGTTGGGTCGAAGATAATACCCAGATTCTTTACCGAGTTGCCTTGTTTAATTATTTGGTTGTCAAATGTTACAGTTGTGTTATTAAATAGAGGTCGGTGTCTAGCAGCACCGATAATCAGCATTTCCGTTTTTTTGGCGTTGAGTTGCAAAAAAGTAGCGGACATCCATTGTTTGATTTCATTAAGAAATTAAAATGTATATTAAGATTTAAAATGTATATCATGTTTATAAACTCAGGAAATATGTCCTGGACACATGAGGACTTTAATAAGACCAATGTATCATCCTGTAACTACTTGGTATCGGATTGAATGAATGTAAAGCCTCAGAAAACAGAATAATAAGTGATTATTACATTTTAACAGAAGTGTAGATACAACATGTTAAAACAGAAAGTAAGCAGATATTAACAGTAAATTAACAAGTAAATTCATAATTCATTTTCTACCACTTGTCCTTGATAATGTTGACAAAATAATACAATAATAAATGATACAATATGTTATTGCATACATCAGCAGACTAATTAGGTGGCTTTGTGTGTTTACTAACTAAAAACGAAAAGTTGTGTAGTAGGTTCACAATTTTATTTAAGGACTTAACTGCAACAAGAAACATATGTTTAATGTACCCTAAGAATTTTTGTTTAAATAAAGCCGACAACGCAATTTTTTTGTGGCCCCCTTTATTTAGAAAGAACCGAAAAGTACTGAAATAATTTTAGTACCGGTACCACAATATTGGTATCGTTGCAACACTAGTCTGCCCACACTTTTGTGTCTTTTTCTAAACATCCAAAGACTGATCAGTTGCAAAGAAGCAGGATCAGAACATCCAAACAACCCGCAATTGCTCTATTACCGAAATACCCCAAAGACCTTAAAACTAATACATCATCATAAATCCTTTGATTACTGTAACCCCCACCCGGTAATTCCCTGTGAGGAAGCGTTTATAATGAATAGTGTTTTTCACCACCGCCTTCAATCTTTTATCATTTCCTGTGAGTTAACTCACGGAGGATCAGTCGGGATTTAAGCAGCTGCTGCCCATCAGTTCCATGAAGGAAAAAATGAAGTTTTGTCTTCTTCCCCTTTTTAAGGGGTGACTGACAATATCCCTTCCACGATCTGTATTCCTTCGCAGTCAGGAAATTGGTGGAATCGATCAAAGACCCTCGAAGATAATTCCCCAGTAATTACAAAATGATCATTTTGTGCATGATAGTCCGTTGACAGAGTGATGAATTACACTGCGTCACTCCAAGTCTTGACTGGCTAAAGTAAACATAAACTATATCCCCTTTTTCTCAGCATGGAACATTTTCCGAGGTAGTTTATATCCGAGTCTAGTGACACATTGGACTTTCTATAGCTGCAGCCTCAGCGTCTCTCCTCCTGCAGGGGACTCTGCCTCGGTCTTTGTACGCGGAGCCATGTTGATGAAAGCCGAATGTAATCATTAGTGAGGCACTTCCAGTACGGTGGCAGGATCTTTACATGGTTCGGCAAACAACGCACCCTCTGCTGGATAGAGCGACATTCATGTCCTTTCAAGGGCAATTAATTCTTCCCTCAGTCCCATAACCCTCCACCCCGGTGTTCGAAATTTTCAGGCACTGCATATTTATAGGCAGCTATTACTCTCCCCTCCCCCTTTTTGCATCAAAATTAAATGACTGTGATTTGTTGTCGCAGAGACTAGGCTGAGACATGATAAGTCGCCCATCTATCTTGGCTTTCGGAAAATATGTCCCCTCTAAAACTCAAATCATTGTCTTTGGCAGTCATTATTGAAATATAATTTTTTTTTATTTGGATGCAATATTACAGAGAACTAGAAGAGGCAATTCCTGAAGGAATTGAGTGTGAGAGGCTTCAAGGTCCGTGTCCAAACGGGGGTCGAGGATCGAGGGAAGCAGTCCAAAGAGTCCAAAGGGGACTCCAGAGAAGCGAGGCGCACAGCTCGATCATTGGAGTCGGAAGGAATATTTCGGGGAACACAAAGGACATAGGCTGCACGGGGGAAGAGGGGTTAGTGCGTCTGTCTCACAATACGAAGGTCCTGAGTAGTCCTGGGTTCAATCTTTCTGTGTGGAGTTTGCATGTTCTCCCCGTGAATGCGTGGGTTCCCTCCCGGTACTCCGGCTTCCTCCCACCGCCAAAAACATGCACCTGGGGATAGGTTTATTGGCAACACTAAATTGGCCCTAGTGTGTGAATGTGAGTGTGAATGTTGTCTGTCTATCTGTGTTGGCCCTGCGATTAGCTGGCGACTTGTCCAGGGTGTCCCCATGACTGCGTGGGTTCCCTGCCGGTACTCCGGCTTCCTCCCACCGCCAAAAACATGCACCTGGGGATAGGTTGATTGGCAACACTAAATTTGCCCTAGTGTTTGAATGTGAGTGTGAATGTTGTCTATCTGTGTTGGCCCTGCGATTAGGTGGCGACTTGTCCAGGGTTTCCCCATGACTGCGTGGGTTCCCTGCCGGTACTCCGGCTTCCTCCCACCGCCAAAAACATGCACCTGGGGATAGGTTGATTGGCAACACTAAATTTGCCCTAGTGTTTGAATGTGAGTGTGAATGTTGTCTATCTGTGTTGGCCCTGCGATTAGGTGGCGACTTGTCCAGGTTGTCCCCCGCCTCCGCCCGATTGTAGCTGAGATAGGCACCAGCGCCCCCCACGACCCCGAAAGGGAATAAGCGGTAGGAAATGGATGGATGGATGGACAAAGGACATGTAAGACCAGGCCGGAAGGAAGCACAGAGAGCAGGTAACGAGGAGGGGAGCCAGAGACGTGATGCTTAGTAGTAAACAGGGAACTACGTTCTTGCACTGGATCTCCAGGTCTGCTGGTTTTTATGGTGTCGACCCTCATCAGACCCAGGTGCTCTGATTGTAGATGGCCCAATGCGAGAAGAGCGAGCAGTGCCGTGTCCCAGGGGGCTTCTAGCAGATCTGTCAGTGGCGCTTGCTGCATGAATTGAAGTGAATTATATTTATATAGCGTTTTTCTGTAGTGACTCAAAGCACTTTTACATCGTGAAACCCAGAATCCAAGTTACATTTAAACCAGTGTGGGTGGCACTGGGAGCAGGTGGGTAAAGTGTCTTGCCCAAGGACACAACGGCAGTGACTAGGATGGTGGAAGCGGGGATCGAACCTGGAACCCTGAAGTTGCTGGCATGGCCACTCTACCAACCGAGGGAATGATGGTTGGCGCCTGCGCCGTGACAAGGAACGTAAGAATAGTTTGAATGCTGGAATGGTTTGAATGTTGAAGAGCTGACCCTGAACTGAAATGCTAATGGAATGTAGGATGAATGTAGAAACGGTTTACATGTTGAAATCGTTTAAACGCTGAAATGGTTTGAAAGTTGGAATGGTTTGGATGTTGAAGAGTTTGAATTTCCAGGAAAACCAGAATTTGGTTTGGAACTTGGGAAAGTGTTAGTTTGAATGTCCAGGATAAGAGAAAGTGTCAAGACTTGGACTATGTAATGGATTGTTTTTCCGATGCAAAAGAAAGTTGGCACGAGCAAGGCGTGAATGAAGGTACATATTTATTTATTTTACTAACAAACTACAAACAAAGGAAGCAAACAAAAGGCGGGTACGAGGGCGGAAGTACTAAACTTGGCTATGAAACAAAAACTAGCAATAGGGCAATTTGCGAATTTCGGAAAAACAGGATTTTTTTTTTTTAATGCTTGAATGGTCTGAATGAGTTGAAATGGTTGGTGTTGAAATTTTTCAAATCGGTCATGAAATGTTGAAGTAGAAGCATGTTGAATTGAGAAATTGTATTACGGAATTCCTGGAATTTCGGGAAAACCGGTAATTTTTCCTGTCCTGATTAAGAGGAATGTTTTGAAATGCGTGGAAAAATGTGGAAGGAGGAGTCACCAGAAAAAAGGCTGGAAATAGCGCTTTGGAAAATGAGGAATTCTGGAAAATCATGGATTTATTTGTTTTAATTGGAACAGTTGTAGTTTAAATTTCCGGCATAAGTGGATTATGTTGAAGGTGGAATGGTTTGAATCTGTTGAAAAATGTGGAAATGGTGACAGTTTGAAAAATTGGCAATTCATTTTAAATTGGAAATATAACAGTAAATGAACATGTAGAAAAACAATCTATTTTCTACCGCTTGTCCGTCATAATTTTGACAGAATAATAGAATGGATAATGACACAATATGTTACTGCATATGTCAGCAGACCAATTAGGAGCCTTTTTTTGCTAATTTACTAATAATAGAAAAGTTGTTTTGTATGTTCACTATTTTATTTAAGGACAAACTTGCAATAAGAAACATATGTTTAATGTAGCCTAAGATTTGTTGTTAAAATAAAGCCAATAATGCAATTTTTTGTGGTCTCTTTTATTTCGAAAAGTATCTAAAAGTATCGGAATACATTTGGTACTGGTACCAAAATATTGGTATCGGGACAACCCTACTGTTAATTTCAGTTCTCAGACTCAAATAAATGATGTTGTTGGACCTGTTGTTGTCAAGGCCTGTCACACCAGGTCATGTCCTGTCTTGCTGTTATTGTATTGATTCCTTAGGATAGTGTTTAGTTCTCCTATGTCAGTGATTTAGTTTTGTTTGGTTGCTCCAGTCTTCTGAAAAATCACTACTCTGTCTATTTTTGGGGTAATTGTACCTGTAGACATCATTTTTTAGCTCCAGAACTATGCAACAAGTGCCAATGTTGAAAGCATTAACCAAACAAATCTTGTTAAGTACAACCATCGATCTCTCTTTGTATATAAGCTTTAGTCCAATTTGGCATTAGGAATAACGAGAGCTATTATTCGTCCTTTCAACGGTCAGGACATCAATCTTGTGCACGGGGCGGAATAATCCGTATTGATTGATCTTGATAGGTCTGAATAGGTTTAGACCGACATGTTAACTCACACACTTCTTTGCCGCCACGTTAGGATTCTCTGGCGGTCACAATTTTTTTCTTTCAACGAGCAACCCACACTGAATAAAAAGCTAGGATGAACAGCACCCAATGCTGAATGATTCCATTTTTTTTACACAATCATTATCAGACAAAATAAGAGTACCAATCAATCAATCGAAGTTTATTTATATAGCCCTTAATCACAAGTGTCTCAAAGGGCTGTACAAGCCACAATGGTGGTATAACAAAGCCATCCATCCATCCATCATCTTCCGCTTATCCGAGGTCGGGTCGCGGGGGCAGCAGCCAAAGCAGGGAAGCCCAGACTTCCCTATCTCCAGCCACTTCGTCTAGCTCTTCCTGGGGGATCCCGAGGCGTTCCCAGGCCAGCCGGGAGACATAGTCTTCCCAACGTGTCCTGGGTCTTCCTCGTGGCCTCCTACCAGCTGGACGTGCCCTAAACACCTCCCTAGGGAGGCGTTCGGGTGGCATCCTGACCAGATGCCCGAACCACCTCATTTGGCTCCTCTCGATGTGGAGGAGCAGCGGCTTTACGTTGAGCTCCTCCCGGATGGCAGAGCTTCTCACCCTATCTCTAAGGGAGAGCCCCGCCACCCGGCGGAGGAAACTCATTTCGGCCGCTTGTACCCGTGATCTTATCCTTTCGGTCATGACCCAAAGCTCATGACCATAGGTGAGGATGGGAACGTAGATCGACCGGTAAATTGAGAGCTTTGCCTTCCGGCTCAGCTCCTTCTTCACCACAACGGATCGATACAACGTCCGCATTACTGAAGACGCCGCACCGATCCGCCTGTCGATCTCACGATCCACTCTTCCCCCACTCGTGAACAAGACTCCTAGGTACTTGAACTCCTCCACTTGGGGCAGGGTCTCCTCCCCAACCCGGAGATGGCACTCCACCCTTTTCCGTTCATTACAGATAATATTTTGAGTAAAATTAAAGGCAACAGTGCAAAAATAATTAAACATAAGCATAAACTACATTTGTTTTTTCTGTAAACGTTATGTTCTGGACCTGAAAGTCCTCCTGTGCGACAATAACAAAAACCACAAAAAATATTTTGTGATGATAAAAAATATTGCTCAAACAAGTGAAGTATCAACCGTACACTGATACTATAGTTGGTATCAATACTGCTGATATTTGTAGATCCGTGTATATATATATATATATATATATATATATATATATATATATATATATATATATATATATATATATATATATGTATGTATGTATGTATGTATGTATGTATGTATGTATGTATGTATGTATGTGTGGGGAAAAAAATCATAAGACTACTTCATCTCTACAGAACTGTTTCATTAGGGGTTCCCACAATCATCAGGAGATTTTAATGGAAGCATTCACATACCATGGTTTGTATAGGGCACAGAACGGGTAGGTAAAGGCAGGCGTAGGGGCGTGGTGATTGGCTCATGTGTTACCTAGGAGGTGTTTCCGTCTGTGACGGCATGCATGAGCCAACACATGAGCCAATCACCACGCCCCTACGCCTGCCTGTACCTACCCGTTCTTTGCCCTATATACACCATGGTATGTGAACCCTCCTGAAAAATCAGGAGGGTTGGCAAGTGTGCACATAAAGCATTGAAGCTTAGGGATGGCTAAAAAAAAAAAAACTATAAATGAAATGTAAAAAAAAAAACAGATTGCTGGACAACAGCAAAAACTTACAGTGTGTGGAGCAGATGGTGTCCACAAAGTACATCCGTACATAACAATCAACACCAAAATAGGAGCGCAACACAACAACTAAAACACTCCACAGAGGAAAACAGCAAAAAAACTCAAAATAAGTCACGCCGTGATGTGACAGGTGGTGACAGTACACCTACTTTGAGACAAGAGCTATAGTGATCAATTGTTGGATTTGGTTTGAAATCATATCCAACAATTTCGAGAACAAATTTTTACCGTCAATCTCGGCTGCTGAGGTGCATTGTTTGTTTGGTGTGCCTCTGCATATTTTCAATGAAAAAATTGTGCCTTGGCTCAGAAAAGGTTGAAAAACACTGACATTGTGGTATAACTCGGTTGGGTTCCAGGTTCGATCCCCACTTCTGCCATCCTTTGTCAGTTCCGTTGTGTCCTTGGGCCAGGAACTTTACCTACCTTCTGCCAGTGCCACCCACACTAGATTAAATTTAGCTTAGATAATGGTTTTCACAATGTAAAGTGCTTTGAGTCACTACAGAAAACCGCTATATAATTCACTTCACTTGTTTTGTTGGTTTATTGCAAACTACTGCAAAAACTACAAATAATTGGAATTAACAGTGAAGGTTGAATAATTTCCAGTGTAACCATTAATAATAAATAATGTAGAATAATGTTTTGCTGTTGAAACTGTGAATCCCAAATCTTGCAACAACAGTTTCCACTTATTACATTATTTTACCTTGGATAATTACTGCTCAGTTAATCCACGCCGGGTCAGCTCCTGAGCGTAAGCTCCAACAATGCTAAAAGGTCTGAAGCAAATTGGCTACTTCTGTGCACGGCTTAATGGAAGCCTTACTTTGATTTAGCTTTGAGTATAGCTACTTTAAGGGTGAGATTAGTGAGGGCTGAATAAAGATTTTAGTAGCTGTGTCTTAATTGTTCCGGAAGAGTCCTTTTTCCTTCCCTAAAGGTTACACCGGGATATACAAGATGGTGAGTTTGTTCAGGGGGCGAACATATTTTTTTATATATATATATATATATATATATATATATATATATATATATATATATATATGAGTACAGGCCAAAGGTTTGGATAAACATTCTCATTCAATGTGTTTTGTTTATTTTCATGACTATTTACATTGTAGAGTGACTATTTACATTGTAGAGTGTCACAGAAGGCATCAAAACTACGAATGAACACAAAAAAGATTAATAACTGAAAACATGTTTTATATTGTAGTTTCTTTAAAATAGCCACCCTTTGCTCTGAGTACTATTTCGCACACTCTTGGCATTCTCTCGATGAGCTTAAGGAGGTAGTCACCTGAATGTGACGTTTGCTAAGCTTGGTGGCCCGGGTGGTGCTCTTTCAAGATGCAGATCGGGCTCGGACACAGCGTACAGGTAAGAAACAATGGTTTATTTAACTAAAAACAGGCTAAGAACAAAAACACTGTTGCTAGGTAGAAAAGACAAACCAAAAGCGCTAGCATAGAGGCTAGGGAACTAAACACAGGAATAGCATGGAAGCTAACAAGTACTAAACAGGATTACTAAAGTCGGGAGATAGCATCGTCACTGTTGTGGGAAACAAGGCTAGGATCCGAGAACGGGTCACAGAAAATGCAGGCTTAAATAAAGATAGTAATCAACAAACAGGTGAGAGTCCGGAAACAAAGAACAGGTAAACAAATATGCAACCATGGCGACAGAAGAAATCAGGTAGTGCACAAACAAACTCAAAAATCCAAATAACAAACGATCCGGGCAGCGAATCGTAACACTGAAATGGTTTTTACTTCACAGGTGTGCTTGAAGCTCATGGAAAGAATGCTATGAGTGTATAAAGCAGTAATCTGAGCAAAGAGTGGGTCATTTGAAAAAACTAGAATATAAAACATGCTTTCGTTTTTTTATTGTGTGTTCATTCATAGTTGTGACGCCTTCAGTGACAATCAAATAGTCGTGAAAATAACAAATGCCTGTACTGTGTGTGTGTGAGTATATATATATATATATATATATATATATATATATATATGTGTGTGTGTGTGTGTGTATATATATATATATATATATATATATATATATGTATCGTATACATGCGTATTATAGATATATAACAATATTACTATAATTGGATAGTAAAAGTATGTAAAAGTTCGACTCTTACCTTGTTTACCTTTGTGACAGCTTCCTTAAAGTTTTTTAATCAATCAGAAATATCAAACAGCTAAAATGCGCCTAAAAACTGTGGAGAGAGTTTTTCCTTGTTTCCCCATCATGCCTTACAATGGATTTAAATCGGTGTAATAATGATTTTTTTTAATGGTGGTAGGTTGTTTTTATATCGTATGCACTAAATTCAGTCAGAAGGTTGTTGAATTTTCTGTCTGCGCCATGACTACGGAAGGTTGTTTGGATTGGGTCATATAAGTGAATGTTGTGCAAGTAGCCTTTAGCAAGTACACTCCATGGTAAATGGCCTGAATCACTCACGTTGACACAGATTAGGCACCTATCAAAATACTAAATATTCATATGTAATTTGTACACACTGCTCTAGAACTACAACTGGTGCTGTCTCTACTATTGATATGGAACTGACAGTCTTCGGATTGTAATCATCCAAATATGGTTAGCAGCAAAGTAGACATCCATCAATGTTGTGGCTCAAAGCGCGAAAAGAAGCAACAACACACGAACTAGCTGGTTAGCTCACTAGCGAGATTTTTTTTGTTGTCCCTGATCGTCTCCCTATCCTGGAACTTGCTCAAGCCATGTGACTAAGGCATTGGTTCGTAATTTTATTGTTTGAAAAAGCATATTTTGCGCGTTTACGCGGATACTTCGCATGCCTGTCACTAACGCAGGGGTCGGCAACCTTTACCACTCAAAGAGCCATTTCGACCCGTTTCACAAAATGAGGAAGACAATGGGAGCCGCAACCATTCTTGCCAATATCTGCTGGTGGTCACCCAGATAACAAGAATAAGGGCATGCAATGAAGCCATCACCTTAAACACCTTTTACAACATGTACAAACTGCTTTTCTATCCAGCAACATGTTGTGAGAGGCTTCCGCAGATGCACTCACCAGCTGGAAGGCATATTGGGTGACACAGAGTACACTGACGGTTGTGATATAAACAACTTTAACACTTCTACTAATTTGCGCCACATTGTGAACCCACACAAAAGAAGAATGACAAACACATTTCGGGAGAAAATCCTCACAGTAACACAACATTAACGCAACACAACAAACACCCAGAATCCTTTGCATCCATGACACTTCCTGACTATGTTACAAACCACGCTAACACCAAACCCCGCCCACCTCAACCACGCGGGGGGGTGGGGGGGGATTGGTGCTCGCGGGTGTATAACATAGGATTTGTCATGGATGCAAAGGATTCTGGGTATTTGTTGTGTTGCGTTTATGTTGTGTTACTGTGAGGATTTTCTCCCGAAATGTGTTTGTCATTCTTCTTTTGTGTGGGTTCACAATGTAGCGCATATTAGTAGGACTGTTAAAGTTGTTTATATCACAACCGTCAGTGTACTCTGTGTCACCCAGTATGCCTTGCAATCTCATACATGTGCCGATAGAAGCAACGAAATGCATGTGTTGGCACGCAAATAGCATTCCGCGAATGGCGGGCGCGATGACGTCCAAGAGGACGCAAATAGCATTCCGCGAATGGCGGGCGCGATGACGTTCAAGAGGACGTTAAGAGTAATATCATCACGGCACGCCCTTAATATTGTAGTCCGAGTGAAAATTGGAGAACGTTGACTCCGGGTGATGTCCGGTAGAGGCATTAAATTCCGGAATCTCCCCGCAACAATCTGGGGGGTCGGCGATTGTGCAGCTGAGCCGCATCAGAGTTGTCAAAGAGCCGCATGCGGCTCCGGAGTCGCGGGTTGCCGACCCCTGCATTAACGGGACCTGAAGAAGAAATATGAATTTATTGTTTTTCATTAAAGCAAATGAAGCACATAATTTAATATGTGTTAGAAAAAACTGATACAAAAATACTGTGACGATTATGAAATAATCTGATTTTGTCAATGTTGTATCATTTTTTGTGTTAAATTGTATTTATTTATCGTCATCATTTCACTAGCCCAGTGGTTCTCAAATGGGGGTACTTGAAGGTATGCCAAGGGGAACGTGAGATTTTTAAAAAATATTCTAAAAATACTAACTATTAAAAAAATCCTTTATAAATATATTTATTGAATAATACCTCAACAAAATATGAATGTAAGTTCATAAACTGTTAAAAGAAATGCAACAATGCAATATTCAGTGTTGAGAGCTAGATTTTTTGTGGGCATGTTCCATAAATATTGATGTTAAAGATTTCTTTTTTGTGAAGAAATGTTTAGAATTAAGTTTGTGAATCCAGATGGATCTCTATTACAATCCCCAAAGAGGGCACTTTAAGTTTATGATTACTTCTATGTGTAGAAATCTTTATTTATAATTGAATCACTTGTTTATTTTTCAACAAGTTTTTAGTAATACTTATATCTTTTTTTTCCAAATATTTCAAGAAAGACCACTGCAAATGAGCAATATTTAGCACTGTTATTCAATTTAATAAATCAGAAACTGATGACATAGTGCTGTATTTTACTTCTTTATCTCTTTTTTTCAACCAAAAATAATTTGCTTTGATTAGGGGGTACTTGAATTAAAAAAATGTTCACACGGGGTACATCACTGAAAAAAGGTTGAGAACCACTGCACTAGCAGTTCACTTTAATTATACTTCAAAATACAAAAATTTAAAGTATTCTTAAATGTGCAAGTGTTATAAGTAGCTGGTTGCCAAAGACAGAAAACAATTACATTGATAAGACATATTATTCCCCAAAGCCTGTTTAGCCTGAACATCTCAGTAAGGCAATAAAAGTAAGAGATTATTTGTCGCTATTACGTGCCAGATGAAGGATGACAAGGCAATGAGTATCACAGTCCTGTTAATACCACACTTTTATTGTGGAGGCAGACCAACAAGGTTTATTGTTTCAGAAGCTTACAATGGGTTTTAGTGCCAGAACACCTGAGACCATGCAGGGTAATAGCCCATCCTCTATGCTGACATCGTGTTATTTTACAAGTGTTAAACCAAGATATTGGAACGTTGCATAATAGTACATCATTGATTGCTTATGTGTAGCTCAGACAATATTGAAACCTCCTACTGTATCTTTGTTTGAACCTAATGCCAGACTATAGGCATCCTATTTAGGACAGAATGTACTTGTAATGCCGCATTAAATGCATGGCACAGAATAACCTATGCTAATCAGGTATGTTCTTTTGAAATCAAATTAACAATCCATACAACTGCTCTGAAATATAATTATCAGACAGAATTTCCAGTATATGATTTGGGGGCGAAGGAGTGGGATGAGGTGCACGTGTGCGTGTTTATGTAGTGTGGATGCGTGTGCCACTTTGTCTGGCGTCACAGGGCAGTGTTTTTCAACCTTTTTTGAGCCAAGGCACATTTTTTTTGCATTGAAAAAATCCAGAGGCACACCACCAGCAGACATCATTAAAAAACGAAACTGAGTAGACAGTAAACATTTGTCGCCATAGTTTTTGGATATGACTTTAAACCATAACCAACCATGCATCAATATAGTTCTTGTCTCAAAGTAGGTGTACTGTCACATCACGCCATGACTTATTTTGAGTTTTTTGCTGTTTTCCTGTGTGGAGTGTTTTAGTTCTTGTCTTGCGCTCCTATTTTGGTGTTGATTGTCATATATGGATGTACTTTGTGGACACCGTCTGCTCCACACACTAAGTCTTTGCTGTTGTCCAGCATTCTGTTTTTTTTTTTTTTTACTTTTCAGCCTGTACAGTTTTAGTTTGGTTTTGCTCAGCCAGTTTTCCTGTGTGTAGTATTTTGGTTCTAATCTTACACTCCTATTTTGGTGTCTTTTTCTCCTTTTTTGGTATTTTCCTGAAGCAGTTTCATGTCTGCCTTTGAGCGATATTTCCCGCATCTACTTTGTTTTAGCAATCAAGAATATTTCAGTTGTTTTTATCCTTCTTTGTGGCCACATTGTTGATTGTCATGTCATGGTTAGATGTACTTTGTGGATGGCATCTTTGCTTCACGGTAAGTCTTTGTTGTTGTCCAGCAATTGTTGGATATGACTTTTAACCATAACCAACCATGTATCACTATAGTTTTTGTCTCAAAGTAGGTGTACTGTCACCACCTGTCACATCACGCCGTTACTTATTTTGAGTTTTTTGCCGTTTTCCTGTGTGTAGTATTTTAGTTCTAGTCTTGCGCTCCTATTTTGGTGGCTTTTTCAAATTTTTGGGTATTTTCTTGTAGTAGTCTCATGTCTTCCTTTGAGCGATATTTCCCGCATCTACTTTGTTTTAGCAATAAACAATATTTCAGTTGTTTTTATCCTTCTTTGTGGCCACATTGTTGATTGCCAAGTCATGGTTAGAAGTATATTGTGGACGCCGTCTTTGCTCCACAGTAAGTCTTTGCTGTCGTCCAGCAATTGTTGGATATGACTTTAAACCATAACCAACCATGCATCAATATAGTTTTTGTCTCAAAGTAGGTGTACTGTCACCACCTGTCACATCACGTCGTAACTTATTTAGAGTTTTTTTGCGTTTTTTCTGTGTGTAGTACTTTAGTACTAGTCTTGCGCTCCAATTTTGGTGGCCTTTTCTCTTTTTTTGGTATTTTCCTGTAGCAGTTTCATGTCTTCCTTTGAGCGATATTTCGCGCATCTACTTTGTTTTAGCAATAAAGACTATTTTCATTGTTATTATCCTTCTTTGTGGCCACATTGTTGATTACCATGTCATGGTTAGATATACATTGTGGACGCTGTCTTTGCTCCACAGTAAGTCTTTGCTGTCGTCCAGCAATTGTTGGATATGACTTTAAACCATAACCAACCATGCATCAATATAGTTTTTGTCTCAAAGTAGGTGTACTGTCACCACCTGTCACATCACGGCGTTACTTATTTTGAGTTTTTTGCCGTTTTCCTGTGTGTAGTATTTTGGTTCTAATCTTACACTCCTATTTTGGTGGCTTTTTCTCCTTTTTTGGTATTTTCCTGTAGCAGTTTCATGTCTTCCTTTGAGCAATATTTCCTGCCTCTACTTTATTTTATCAATCAATAATACTTCAGTTGTTTTTATCCTTTGTGGGCAAATTGTTGATTGCCATGTCATGTTCAGATGTACATTGTGGACGCCGTCTTTGCTCTACAGCAGGGGTGCCCATTACGTCGATCGCAATCGACTGGTCGATCTCGGAGGGTGTGTCAGTCGATCTCAAGCCAGGCATTAAAAAATAGACATAAAAATGAGCAATCATCAATCATACCAACACTTCACTTTCGTCAGTTGTTTGACATTCTCGGCACCCGAGGATCTTGTGAGATGACGCTGGCTGCTGCGAGCTCATATTTGCGAAAAAAATCACTAACAGGGCGGACGCAGAGAAACACATTTTATTTCTAGAGACTCCGTACCTACTGTCAAAACTCTAAAGACCGACTGCACAGTTCCTGTCTTCACCATAAAAGACCTGTTTCATCCTGCCTGTGCTAACAAAATAAGAGTCTCAGAAAGCTAGCGTGCACAAGCTAGCAAGCTACGGAGTTTGATGCCAATGTATTTCTCCCCCGCCCTCAGCGACCGCTTTCTCACTTGCTTGCCCACCCGCACACTCACTGACGTCACTCACCTGCTGCCAGACATTAAAGGGCCACACACATATGCTACTCTCATAACAAAGTGTTTAAAAACGAGTATGCAAGTTGGACAAATGAGATGCCAAATCCAACCCCTTTCATGTGGTATTGGACAGAAAGGAGGACTTTTTTTTTCCTCCATTTGAAAATGCGGACGTTATCAGCACCACTGTCTAATTCCAATCAATGCAAGTCATCAGAATCAAATACACCAACTTATATTCTTGTCTTCATGAAAGAAAGGAATCTATGTGTGTTAAACATGCTTGTATTATCATTAAACACCATTAACTTGTTAACAAAAAGTTCTCTTTCATAAATAAATAAATATAAATTATAAGTAGAAATGAGGTAGATCTCCTCGACTTGGTCAATTGAAAAGTAGCTCGCCTGCAGAAAAAGTGTGAGCGCCCCTGCTCTAAAGTAAGTATTTGCTGTTGTCCAGCAATTGTTGGATATGACTTTTAACCATAACCACCCATGCATCACTATAGCTCTTGTCTCAAAGTAGGTCTACTGTCACCACCTGTCACATCACGCCATTACTTATTTTGAGTTTTTTGCGGTTTTCCTGTGTGTAGTAGTGGCGGACTTCCTGCCGCTGTCACCGTGTGGGTTGCCGTCACACTGGACACAAGATGCATCATAGCAGGTTTGACTTGGATTTATTCAATAAGCCTTCTGTCTTCTTCTGGCCACTCGGTCGCGTCACTTTTCAGCGCGCGGGCATTTCCTGAGATTGCCACCGCTGCACGCCTTTCGGCGTCCGGCGTTTGCGTCCGCTGCGGGGGTTCGTCATCTCGCTCTTGTCCTCGATCGTCGTGCTCGTTGTCTGGTTGCCATGGTTTCCTCGCCTACTTCTCCCCGATCGTTCCTCCTTCCCCTCTTTTGTGTTGAAGCAACAGATGAGCAGTTTGAGCGCAGGTGTGTGGTGAACGCACCTGACTTGGCTGGCTGGAGCGTCACTCTGAGTGCGTCCCGCCTCTTCCCTCCGCCGCACGCCTTGCCTCCTAGCCGCCATCTCGGGTAGAACCGGCATTTGCCCAACCCTGCTGTCGGCTCCTCGGTTCCGTCTCTCCACAGTAGTATTTTAGTTCTAGTCTTGCGCTCCTTCCTATTTTTGTGGCTTTTTCTTATTTTTGGTATTATGCTGTAGCAGTCTCATGTCTTCCTTTGAGCGATATTACCCGCATCTACATTGTTTTAGCAATGAAGAATATTTCAGTTGTGTTTATCCTTCTTTGTGGCCACATTGTTGATTGCCATGTCATGGTTAGATGTACTTTGTGGATGGCATCTTTGCTCCACAGTAAGTCTTTGCTGTCGTCCAGCAATTGGTTGGATATGACTTTTAACCATAACCACCCATGCATAGCTCTAGTCTCAAACTAGGTGTACTGTCACCACCTGTCACATCACGCCATTACTTATTTTGATTTTTTTTGCAGTTTTCCTGTGTGTAGTATTTTAGTTCTAGTCTTGCGTTCCTATTTTGTTGGCTTTTTCTCTTTTTTCTGTATTTTTCTTAAGCAGTTTCATGTCTTCCTTTGAGCGATATTTCCCGCATTTACTTTGTTTTAGCAATAAAGAATATTTTAGTTGTTTTTATCCTTCTTTGTGGGCACATTGTTGATTACCATGTCATGGTTAGAAGTATATTGTGGATGGTGTCTTTGCTCCACAGTAAGTCTTTGCTGTCGTCCAGCAATTGTTGGATATGACTTTTAACCATAACCAACCACGCATCACTATAGCTCTTGTCTCAAAGTAGGTGTACTTTCACCACCTGTCACATCGCGCTATGACTTATTTGGAGTTTTTTTGCTGTTTTCCTGTGGGTAGTCTATTAGTTCTTGTCTTGTGCGATATTTCCTGCATATACTTTGTTTTAGTAATCAAGAATATTTCAGTTGTTTTTATCCTTCTTTGAGGGGACATTGTTGACTGTCATGTCATGGTTAGATGACCTCCGAATTCGGGAGATGGGGGGGGGGGGTTTTCGTGGTAGCGGGGTGTGTACCTTGTAGCGTCCCGGAAGAGTTAGTGCAGCAATGGGTTCTGGGTATTTGTTCTGTTGTGTTCATGTTGTGTTACGGCGCTGATGTTTTCCCGAAATGTGTTTGTCATTCTTGTTTGGTGTGGGTTCACAGTGTGGCGCATATTTGTAACAGTGTTAAAGTTGTTTATATGGCAACGCTCAATGTGACCTGTATGGCTGTTGACCAAGTATGCCTTGCATTCACTTATGTGTGTGTAAAAGCCGCATATATTATGTGGCTGTGCCGGCACGCTGTTTGTATGGAGGGAAAGCAGACCTGACGACAGGTTGTAGAAGACGCTAAATGTACTCCCCCAATATTGTTGTCTGAGTGGAAATATGGAGAAATTAGGGAGAATGGTTGCCCCTGGAGATTTCCGGGAGGGGCACTGAAATTCTGGAGTCTCCTGGGAAAATCGGGATGGTTGGCAAGTATGCGTCTTTGCTCCACAGTAAGTCTTTGCTGTCGTCCAGCATTCTGTTTTTGTTTACTTTGTAGCCAGTTCAGTTTTAGATTCGTTCTGGATAGCCTTCTCTAAGTTTCAATGCCTTTTCTTAGGGGCACTCACCTTTTGTTTATTTTTGGTTTACGCATTAGAGACCTTTTTACCCGCGCCGTGCCTCCCGCTGTTTCCAACATCTACAAATCAATTAGCTCCTGGTTGCAAACTACTGATATGGTAGAGTATTACAGGCTTACTATGCTGAGCTCGAAAATATTTTTTACCCAAATGGGTGGAATTAGATAATCTCCCACGGCACACCAGACTGTATCTCACAGCACACTAGTGTAGAACAAATGTAGAACAAACTCTTCATAGGCCCCCTTTAATACAGTACAGCAGTTGTTCAATAGAAGGAGTGACCTATTTAATGAAATTGAAACTCAGGTAGCTCGTTTTGAACAGGTGGAAGCGGAATGTCCCATATCCACTGCTGTTTATAAAAACCCTCGAGAAAAATCTACGAACCAAGGCAAATCTTCCTCATCTGATTCATTGCTTAAAATAGCTCAGCTCCAAAGGCATGGATAGCAGGCAGAACTTGCTTGTTTTGTTCAATGACATTTCCCAAACAAAGCTAAAAAAGAACCGTGCCCCCCTTAAGGGAGTAGGGAAGGAGAGGGACAAAAATGGGGACTTCTTCCAAGAGATGCCAGAGGGATTTGTCTCCCTTTTCTTTCCATCTCCCTGCCGCGACCAAGGGGGGGGGGGGGGGGGGGGGGGGGGGGGGTTCTGAGGGAAACAACGGCAGTGTTGGCAACCATAGTGCTGCGAGCGCTCGGAGCCGAACGGAGGAGGAAGCAGCACTTAATGTAAGGGAATGGATTAGGGAGGCTGATTATGCCTCAGAGGTGCGAGAAGAAGACAGTGAATTAAAGGAAAAAGGCAGAGTGACTGAAAACGAACTAATTGGGAAAAAAAAAACATCATTTGTTTTGATATGGTTAGTATAGGAAGGGGGTCAGCAACCCTAGCGCCGCCCTCGTGGCTCCCTGGACCTCTTTCAGGGATGTGTGAAAAATGGAAAAAGACGAAGAAAAAGGTGTATTTTTTATTTTAACATATTTCCTGTCTGAGAACAAACCTTACTGATTGTTAGAAATCCCACTGTTTATGTTATACATGCTTCACTGATGAGAGTATTTGGCAAGCACCGTTTTGTCCTACTAATTTCAGCGATCATTGAACTCATCGTAGTTTATTTACACCAGGGGGCATCCAAAGTGCGGCCCGGGGGCCATTTGCGGCCCGCAGCTAATCGTTTACCGACCCCGCCACACATTCTGCAGAAATGGCAAAATTGATAATATTGCAAAAAATAAAAAAAAACATTTTAAAAAAATGGAATGAGGTAAAATCTAATGAGAAAAAGTGGCAATGTTGACCCAAAGCTGCCATGCAGGCAGTTTTTTTTTTCTTTTTGTCTTTATTTTCTTTTTTTTTCCATTGCTCAAAAAAAGAAAAAGGACAAAATAATCTGTTATAATGAATTATAACTTAAAAATTATCACTTTAAAATGTTTCATGTGGAAAAAATATTGCATATGTTGTGTGGTTGCCATATAAAAACATCAACGTTTTGACAAAACAGCATAAAACAAACAAAATAATCGTTCCAACTTAAAATCGACAGATATATCGGAAGTTGATCTTGAAATTTAAGTGTTAAAAGTAAAAAAACTAATAAAAATGTATCTCTTTATGAGTGGGGAACCTTTTGGATCGCAAATATATTTAGTAGGATTTTTATTTAACTTTTCACTGTGATTACTCAAAAATATAAAATAATTTTAAATCAATGGTGTCCTGCATTATTGATCTTTGAGGGCTTTAATTGGTAAATAAAGGAACTCTCCTGAGGGAATCAATAAAGTACTATCTATCTATCTATCTATCTATCTATCTATCTATCTATCTATCTATCTATCTATCTATCTATCTATCTATCTATCTATCTATCTATCTATCTATCTATCTATCTATCTATCTATCTACCTACCTACCTACCTACCTACCTACCTACCTACCTACCTACCTACCTACCTACCTATCTATCTATCTATCTATCTATCTATCTATCTATCTATCTATCTATCTATCTATCTATCTATCTATCTATCTATCTATCTATCTATCTATCTATCTATCTATCTATCTATCTATCTATCTATCTATCCCTCTAAATACTGCATATTTCAGTTTTACTATAAAAAACAAAGTTGTCTTTGACAGAAAAAAATCATAAAACCTTATTTGTTTTACTTTATATCAACCTTAAGTTGATATAGACATTTACTGTAAACATTAAATAAATAAAAAAATAATAATTAACTTATTTTTAACATTTTAGTGACTGAGACCCTCTATGCTCCCCAGGAGCCCTAAGGATTAAATAAAAATCCATATATTTTGTTATGGTTTGAAAATGAAAAATATCAAAATGGCCCCCGCATGCTTAAATTTGTGGAAAAAGTTTGGACATACAACTTTCTCCGACGCAGCCACAGAAAGACGTTTTTTATGCCACTCCTTTGTGTCATGTTTGTCCACCAAACGTTTAATGCTGTGCGTGAATGCACAAAGGTGAGCTTTGTTGATGTCATAGCCTTGTTGGGGTGTTAATCTGGCAAATTTGGTTAGTGCATGACAGCAAGCTAATCGATGCTAACATTTTATTTAGGCTAACCTACTCATTGGCCTAGTGGTTAGAGCAAAGGTGTCAAACATATTTTATACGGGGGGGCCACATGGAGAAAAATCTACTCCCAAGTGGGCCGGACTGGTAAAAACACAGTTCGATAACTCAAAAATTAAGACAATTTCAGATTGTTTTCTTTGTTTAAAAATAGAACAAGCACATTCTGAAAATGTACAAATCATAATTTTATTGTTGTTTTTCTTTTTTACAATGACATGTTGTGGTTAATAAAATTCTACCTTTATTTGTTGTTATTTATACTTACTGAATAGATTATATGGTAATGTTCATCATTCAAGTCGTTGGTGTTAATTTTCAATCCATCAAGATAAAAAAATAATATCAAAATCAAATTACAGGATGGTATTTCTGTAGTTTGATCATTTTTCATGCAGCATAATTTACAGAGACACAAAGAACTGCTAATGTGACATCCAGTGGACACATTCAGAACAGCAGTTTCTTACATTCAAAAATGTCGGCTCATTTTTATACTTATCAAACTCATCCCGCGGGCCGGATAAAAGCTGTCCGCGGACCTTATTTGGCCCACGGGCCGTACGTTTGAAAGCCTTATACAAATCCTGATGTTGTTTGGTTGCATGTTGAGGTTAATGGTATTCTATGTTTATTTGTCGTTATGTATACTTTCTGAATAAAGGATGTGATAAAGTTCATCAGTCAATTCGTTGGTGTAAATTTTCAATCATCAAGATAAAAAAATAATATCAAAAGCAAATTACAGGATGTTGTTTATGTAGTTTGCTCATTATCCTCGACTGGTGCACTAATAACATCATGTGGTTTATTATAAATATATTTTTTTACATATGTGGCATAATTGACAAAGATACAAAGAATTGCTATTGTGACATCTAGTGGACACATTTAGAACAGCAGTTTCATTAATTCACAAACTTTAGCTCACTTTTTGTCACGCCTCATCTGCGTCGAAGAAACAATCCATGTCCAAGCCAGGTTGTGACAGAAGATCCCAGAATGAAGACAAAAAAAGAGTGACTTAAGTAGCTATGATAATTAGTGAAAACAGGTGTGAGGCTGAGGACAGGGACGTGACATGACAGATGAAAACTAATGAGTTGGCATGGAGACGAAAACAAACCAGGAAGTGCCAAGACAGAACTTAAATGTCCAAAAAACTAAACATAACCTGACCAAAACCCAAAACAAACTTACAGGCATGACACTTTTATACTTCATCCCGCGGGCCGGATAAAACCTGTCCATGGACCTTATTTGGCCCATGGGCCGTACGTTTGAAAGCCCTATACAAGTCCTAATATTGTTTGTTTGCATGTTGAAGTTGATGGTATTCTATGTTTATTTGTCGTTATGTATACTTTCTGAATAAAGGATGTGATAAAGTTCATCAGTCAATTCGTTGGTGTAAATTTTCAATCATCAAGATAAAAAAATAATATCGAAATCAAATTACAGGATGGTACTATTATCTTGTGTTCATCATATAGCGTTGTTGTTGTTTTGTTTTTGTTTTTCGTTGTTGTGCTTGCTACCATATTTGATCTTTCCATGTATATATTGTCCTTTGGACCCCCTGTCAAAAGCTTCTTCTAGCTTATTTGGGGGACCCTTTCACATACCAACATCTTTAAATGATGATATTCACCACTATTGTAAATGTTATATGGTATTGTGAATAAACTTGAATAAAGTATTTATGTAGTTTGCTCATTTTCTTTGACTGGTGCACTAATAACATCATGTGGTTTATCATTATTTTTTTTTTTACACATGTGGCATAATCTACAAAAATAAATAATTGCTATTGTGACATCTAGTGGACACATTTAGAACAGCAGTTTCCTTCATTTACAAACTTTCGCTCACTTTTATACTTAGCAAACTCATCCTCTGGGCCGGATAGAACCGGTTCACAGGCCTGAACAGGCCCGCGGGCCGTACGTTTGACACGCCCTGGGTTAGAGCGTCTGTCCTGAGATCTGTAGGTTGTAATTTCAAACCAAGGCCGAGTCAGACCTGAGACTAAAAAAATGGGACCCATTACCTCCCTGCTTGGCACTCAGCATAAAAGGTTGGAATTGGGGGTTAAATCACCAAAAATGATTCCCCGATGCTTCTCACTGCTCCCCTCACCTCCAAGGGGGTGGAAAACGGGGAGGGGTCAAATGCAGAGGACACATTTCACCACACCTAGTGTGTGTGTGACAATCATTGTTACTTTAACTTTTTAGCTGTATGTACATATTGCACCATTATACCTTGTCCGTAGCTATATTTGAGCTGATTTAATTTCCCTAATGTCCTCTGTGTATTTAATTTCTATTCGCATGACTCATGACACATTATCTGTATGTAATATTGGCTGCATTTCAGATAGTTGTTTGTGTGCCATGTTGTTCAGGCTTACATTCGCTGCCTTCAGTAGAAGCTTTACTCCGCCTTTGTTTAAAGCTGAAAAGGCAGACATGCTCCTCCGGAGAAGCCATGAATGCCAGGCTTGCCCCAGTTCTTTGCGGCGAACACACCCACTATGCTGTCGTCAACACAGCCCGAGAGCCCCGCTTTAATCCCGTGATGCATTTTTGCATCGCCGGTTCTGTCGGGAGAAAAGTCAACTCTGACCCCGAGCTAAGAAACGAGCGTGCAAGATGTGATGAAAGTGGCAAAATGATTCACGACAAATTGACTAGTTGTTTTTTTTGGACACTTTCTCAGAGGGCTCCAAATTGCAAGTGATTTTGCAATGCATTGTGGGTGCCGGGTAGCCATTTTTTCCAGTTGTAGGTTTTGTTTACATGGCTATTTTGTACCCACGGTAAGGTGAGAGAGAGAGCAACAAACTGGATTAAAATAAAAAAAATTAAAATAAAAAAATCAAAGGGACCGCATCGAGACAAACTGTACCCAATTCCAAAGGCTCACAACCTCGAAAAATTAGGTATACCAGTAGAGTGGAAAAACAAGTTGACCCTATACGCTTTATTGTGTTTCATCCACTTGTTCCTGTCGGTGTTGTTGGGGGTTCTGGAGCCTATCCATTGTATCCATAAAACAAAATAAAATCCCCTGACGATCCCTGGTTTTTACCCACTGGTGGATCACCACCTGACCTCTTATTACGCCTGTGTGGCATGGTGCTGCCGGGTTTGATCCCTTCGTGGATGCGTCGAAATTGAAAACAGCAAAGGTAAGATTTAAAGGATTTATTAAAGTAATAAAAGGGCTAGGAACAAAAACACTGGAGCAAAGAAGAAGGCAAACAAAAGACGCTAGCATGAAAGCTAGGATATACAACTAGGAAACTAAACCGGCACGTAGGCACACAAAAAGGGAAAAACAAAACATTTAGCATGAGAGCTAGGAAGGAAATTAAATGCGCAGTGTGAGAGCTCGCGAGAATAAGCAGGAATTGCATGTAAGCAAAAATGCAAAGCAGACGTACCGTTGTGTGTGAGCAAATTACCAACCCAGAGTGAAGAAACAAAAGAGGAAGGCTTATATAGTGAAGGTGATTAACTGTAGCAGGTGTGCGGGACCGTGAGTAGCAGGTGAAATCAATGTGTAACCATGGTGACGAACTAAACAGGAAATGAAGAGGTCAGACTACAAAATGTGATACAGAAAAGAAACAATAAACAAGAAAATGTAGTGATCCGAAAAGCGGATCTTAACAAATCTACTGTAATGATACCAACTACAAGGACGTATCTAGTCAATACTACTATGATGGCATTACAACATCTTCTTTTCTTTATTTTTTAATTGATATTATGTTTATAACCTCAGGAAATATGTCCCTGGGCACATGAGGACTTTGAATATGACCAATGTATGATCCTGTAACGACTTGGTATCGAATTGATACCCACATTTTAGGTATCATCAAAAACTGATGTAAAGTATCAAACAATAGAAGAATAAATGATTATTACATGTTAACAGAAGTTTATATAGAAGATGTTAAAATAGAAATTAAGCAGATAATAACAGTAAATGAAAAAGTAGATTAATAATACATTTTCTACCACGTGTCAAAATACTGAAAGTTGTTTGTCACCCACAGCTAACTTGGCTAACGATAACAGCCTGCTACAAACCCTGTTTCCATATGAGTTGGGAAATTGTGTTAGATGTAAATATAAACGGAAAACAATGATTTACAAATCATTCTCAACCCATATTCAGTTGAATCTGCTACAAAGACAACATATTTGATGATAAACTGATAAACTTTTTTTTGTGCAAATAATCATTACTTTTAGAATTTGATGCCAGCAACACGTGACAAAGAAGTTGGGAAAGGTGCCAATAAATACTGATAAAGTTGTTGAGGAATGCTCATTAAACACCTATTCGGAACATCCCACAGGTGTGCAGGCTAATAGGGAACAGGTGGGTGCCATGATTGGGTATAAAAACAGCTTCCCAAAAAATGCTCAGTCTTTCACAAGAAAGGATGGGGCAAGGTACACCCCTTTGTCCACAACTGCGTGAGCAAATAGTCAAATAGTTTAAGAACGTTTCTCAAAGTACAATTGTAAGAAATTTAGGGATTTCAACATCTACGGTCCATAATATCATAAAAAAGTTCGGAGAATCTGGAGAAATCACTCCTTGTAAGCGGCATGGCCGGAAACCAACAGTGAATGACTATGACCTTCGATCACTCAGACGGCACTGTATCAAAAACCGACATCAAGGATATCACCACATGGGCTCAGGAACACTTCAGAAAACCAGTGTCACTAAATACAGATGGTCGCTACATCTGTAAGTGCAAGTTAAAGCTCTACTATGCAAAGCGAAAGCCATTTATCAACAACATCCAGAAACGCCGCCGGCTTCTCTGGGCCCGAGATCATCTAAGATCGACTGATGCAAAGTGGAAAAGTGTTCTGTGGTCTGACAAGTCCACATTTTAAATTGTTTTTGGAAATATTCAACATGGTGTCATCCGAACCAAAGGGGAAGCGAACCATTCAGACTGTTATCGACGCAAAGTTTAAAAGCCAGCATCTGTGATGGTATGGTGGTGCATTAGTGCCCAAGGCATAGGTAACTTACACATCTGTGAAGGCACCATTAATGCCGAAAGTTACTGTACATATAGGTTTTAGAACAACATATGCTGCCATTTAAGCGCCGTCTTTTTCATGGACGCCCCTGCTTATTTCAGCAAAACAATACCAAGCCACATTCAGCACATGTTACAACAGCGTGGCTTTGTAAAAAAAAGAGTGAGGGTACTTTCCTGGCCCGCCTGCAGACCAGACCTGTCTCCCATCGAAAATGTGTGGCGCATTATGAAGCGGAGACCCCGGACTGTTGAACGATTGAAGCCCTACATAAAACAAGAATGGGAAAGAATTCCACTTTCAAAGCTTCAACAATTAGTTTCCTCAGTTCCCAAACGTTTATTGAGTGTTATTAAAAGAAAAGGTGATGTAACACAGTGGTGAACATGTCTTTTCCCAACTACTTTGGCACATGTTGCAGCCATGAAATTCTAAGTTAATTATTATTTGCAAAAAAAAAATAAAGTTTATGAGTTAGAACATCAAATATTTTGTCTTTGTAGTGCATTCAATTAAATATGGGTTGAAAAGGAAGTGCAAATCATTGTATTCAGTTTGTATGTACATCTAACACAATTTCCCAACTCATATGAAAACAGGGTTTGTAAATGCTATGTGTAAAACTGAATAAAACATGCTTTGATTCAAACTCAACCAGTCTGAAAATGCAGTGACCACACCAACATGTACCAGGTGATTGCGTTAAAAAACATGTTTGATCGTCTCAGGCTATCCGCCGCCTATTTATTAGCTTCATAACCCAACTTCCTTCGGCTTAGCTTCCAAGCTGGGAATGAGGAAAAATCTCACCAAATCCTTGTTTTTCCCTGAAGCGATCATCATCACGATTGTGTCAGTTAATGCTGCCGCACGTTTACGCCAATTTTGAACTTTTAAAAAAAAATAATAGAAAACACAGACTTGCATTCATCCATAAAAAAATTCCACGACACACTTTTAAGCCCTATTGCTAAATTAGTTCCGCAACAATAACAAACCCTCAACGCTAATAAGCAGCATCAGCTGTGTGGATTATTAGTTTAATATTCGCTCTTATGCTGTGCCAGAACCTGAAGGAATCGTATCAAATTAGGTGTAGCTAATAAATTATTCTTTTCTGGGTAATTACCACAAACAAAGAGAACGATGAATACGTTGGGAGAGCTCATTCAGCTTGTTTTTTTTTTTTTTTATCCCTGCATTTTATTGCCTGTGACGCTGTTTAAGGGAAAGGACCTTTAAGACCCAAAAGACAAGCATAAAACAATTCTATTATGAAAAGCCTCAGTCGTGTTCAACACATAAAATGTTGTCCTGTCCCAATATATTTCTATTCATGGCAGTTTTCCTTGCTGAGCTCTTAAGTAGCTGCCATTTGTCTGTCACTTTGGGTTTTAATGTGTCAGCATTGAAATAAAACCTACTAAAACTGCTCTCACCTTGTATGACATGTGACGACTGCATGCTGAATATTTTGGTTCCAATCCCAGTTCCCATTCGGTTCTTTGTGCACTTTCAATATACGGTATCTCACAAAAGAAACACAGCCATTTATATATATATATATATAAATATATATATATATATATATATATATATATATATATATATATATATTGTGGAGAGGCGGAGCCGACCATCTAGCAGAGAGGCAGGGCACACCGGAGCCCGGCCCAAGATGGTGGCGAGGAGGAGGGGATGGCGAGCGAGCGGCGAGGCGGGTCGTGCCAGGAGCAACGCCACAATCCAGATCAGGTGCGTGGATCGCGCACCTGCATAGGATTAATGAATCGTCTCACACTGTTTAAAAGGGCGGCAGCCGTGAACGTCGGGGAAAGAGGTGGAGAAACAACGACGGAACGAGACGAAGCGCATGCAACCCGGAAGAGAGCAAGAGCGAGAGGGAGAGCGAGAGGCAGACGACGCGGGCGACTGAAAGGAAACCCGAAAAATACTTTTCTTATTGGAAAATAAAGAAAGTCAACACTGCTCAAAGCCATGTCCTTCCTTGGTGGTCCCTGGAACCTGCAGTGCACAGCTAAAACTCAGATCCGTACCTTCCCTGTTTTGAATATTGTTTGGTATAATTCTTCTTTGCGCATTATGCAAAACCCAAAACCAGTGAAGTTGGCAGGTTGTATAATTTGTGTATAAAAAACGAATACAATCATATGCCAATCCTTTTCAACTTATATTTAATTGAATAGACTCCAAAGACAAGATATTCAAGGTTCGAACTGAGAAACTTCATTTTTTTTTGCAAATAATCATTAACTTTGAATTTAATGGCAGCAACACGTTGCAAAAAATGCATTTTTTTTACCACTGTGTTACATGGCCTTTCTTTTTAACAACACTCAGTAGACGTTTGGGCACTGAGGAGACCAATTTTTGAAGCTTTCCAGGGAGAATTATTTCCCCTTCTTGCTTGATGTACAGCTTAAAGTTGTTCAACAGTCCGGGGTCTCCGTTGTCGTATTTTAGGCCTCATACTGCAGCACACATTTTCAGTGGGAGACAGGTCTGGACTACAGGCAGGCCAGTCTAGTACCCGCACTCTTTTACTATGAAGCCACACTGTTTTAGAACGTGGCTTGGCATTGTCCTGCTGAAATTAGCCGGGGCGTCCATGACAATGTTGCTTGGATGGCGACATATGTTGCTCCAAAACCTGTATGTACCTTTCAGTGTTAATGGTGCCTTCACAGATGTGTAAGTTACCCATGCCTTGGGCACTAATGCACCCCCATACCATCACAGATGCTGGCTTTTGGATGTTATAATGCATAAAAAAATATATATAATATGTGTTCTTGTCTTAACTAGGGATTGATAATGTAAGGCCAAATTACCCCCCCCCCAAAAAAGTACTGTTCCCATTTAAAAGTTTAAATATAGGGTTTTTTGGGTTTCTTGTATCCATGTCCACTAATTAATTTTATGGATCTCTTCTGTAAAAAGAACATATAATTTATACATATTTTAGAGGCAATATTTTGGATATGGAACAATCAGTGAGTAACGTTTAGCCAATAATTTGTGTGTGTTGTATAACACATCACTGGCTGTACACTGACTACTCTTTTTTTTTTAGTTTTTTTTTTTTTAGTTTATTAAGGATCCCCATTAGTCTACACCGCACTGGAGACTATTCTTCCTGGGGTCCAGACATAGAGTACTCTAAGGTACTCTATGTCAATTTTTGTGTATTTATTGTTGTACTTTGATACAGATAGAATAATCAAAAAAATGTGAGACGATTTGTAATTATGGGTATTAAAAGTTATAAATATATATATTACCAGTTGACAATCTTTTTCATTTATTGTTCATGTTTGTTTTTTTTTTTAAATTGATGTTGAGTCACAGGAATGAGATCAGAATATGGACCGAGAAAAAGTAAATTGGATGGCAAGTTTGGCTTCGAATCTCTGGCAGTTCTCTCGCTCCACATGACCAAAGTTATTTCCATTTTTAAATCACTGTGAGTTACCCTGACTGCTAGCAGTGACAGTGTTGACAAATTAACATATCACAAGCCACTTTTTCCTTAAGTTATTGCGATGTTATCAGATTTTTTTTTTTGTGTGTGTGTTATTAAACGCGTGGTTGCTTATTTTGGTTTGCTTTTTAGTACCCACAATAGAGTAGTTTGTCATTTTCTACACAACATGCCAAGCCCTCGGTAGACTTGGCATGCCCCCAATTACACTCATGCAAATGATGCCAGAGCAAACAGAGTGAAAATTCATTGCAGAATTCCAAAAAGTGATGTATATATACATATATATATATATATATATATATATATATATATATATATATATATATATATATATATATATATACATATATATATATATATATGTATATATATATATATATATATATATATATATCACATAACATCATGTATATGTCATAATGGGAGAAAGAAAGATGACAAAAACAGTGGGTTACACTCTAGGTGGAAAATATTTTGTCTAAGTGTCTCCCGGGATTCCAACGGAACACTCCGGACAGGACATGCAGTTAGGATCATGATTTAATTCCAAAAACAAAACCAAAACCAAAGCACCACTAAAAACAAAGAACAAGTCGAAACAAAACACGTGTCAATCACGCTCGAAGTTAAACACTGAGCATGGGCTAGGACACAAGTAAAACTTAAGTAACAGGAGCGTGAAGCAAACTAAGAAGTCAGGCCGACCGACTGGCAAAGGCAGGCTTAAATAATGCCTCTGATGAGAAACAGGTGAGCGTCCCGTACACCAGAGGCAGGTGAAAATAATAAGTAGCCATGGTAATTAAACAAACTCAAGGGTGCACAACAACAGTAACGAAGGGAGTCCAAAAAACAGCAGAAAATAACAAATACATGATCCGGGCCATGGATCATGACAAAATGTCGACAAAAAAATGTTTAACAAACTTCTGTACAAAACAAATAATCCAGTTTCATCTTTCGTGTGCATTCAAACAAGATACACTTATTGGAGATTTTTTTTAAATGTATTGTTTCGAGTAATTATGAGTTAACTATGAAGAAAGTGTGAGGAAATATTTGTAATCATTTGAAAGCCCTAATTATAATGTAAAACATTTTTGGGTACTATCTGAAGGGCTTACTTATGAACCCTTTGTATTGGCAATCAAAGCACGGTGAGCCTTCTGATTGCCAATAAAGAACAGGTGAACAACTCGTACTCTGAGCAGAGGTAAAGATGCAGCCTGACATGCCGATTAGAGAGAGGAACTTGAGAAAATACAAGCACTGGAAATGAAATAGAAACCAAAACACAAAGCACGGGTCTCATCCACAGCTATCTATCCATACAGATCGGCCACTGTATCTGTAAGTCTGTGGCTGATATTGCTTCTGCACGACTAAAAAAATTACACGGCAGAAGGACTGAGCGGCTGATGATGTCAAAAATAGAGGTGAAGAGCGTATTAAAAGGGAAGGGCTCGTAATAATACGTTTTGCCACGGCAGCTGCTTTGCCATCTGTCAAATTAAGATAAAGTTAATAACGTTTTTAGAACACCCGTACGACCCGAGTTCACACGTGGGTCAGAAACATTACAAGCGCGGGCTTTATTTATGACGGGGCTGCGGTTTTAAAAGTTGTGCTGTTAATGCCAGTGAGTCAAGAGATCTGCGAGTCCAAATCAAAAAATGATGAATTCAAAAGAGCTGTCTGGAAAAGCTCAACGTGATAGAGTAACTCTGCAGTGGGAAGTTTACTTTATGTATTATCGGGGACCTATTATGAAAAACCAACCTTTCTTACCTATTGGTTCCTGTTTCTCTGTATTTGGGATCTGAATGAGTCCAGAAAATGGGAAATCAAACCATGGAGGCTTGACTGAGATTGTTGGAGACAAATACCATGGCAGGAATCAGTTTATTGAACTTGATGATTAGGCGGGGTGTGTATGCTACTCTAAGTGACAGGTGCAAGACTATGTGAATGTTGCCAGAGTTTGTTGTATGTGCGTGTTAGATGAATCCTTTGTCAGACCAAATGGGGCGAGGCGAGAAGGCAGTCCGTGGGCAGGCAAAGCGGTCAGAGGCTGGAGAGAAGCAACAAGGTCCGTGTCCGAGCAAGGGTCGGGGATCGAGGGAGGCAGTTGCAGGAATTCAGTGGGAAGTCGAGGCACACAGCTCAATCACGGGAGAAAGGGGAAGCACTGCGGGAAACACAAAGGACATCAGACACGGGAACAGGAAAGGCACAGAGAGAGCAAGTACGCGGGAGGGAAGCCAGAGACGGAATGCTTATAATAATAATAATAATAATAATAGATTTTATTTGTAAAAAGCACTTTACGTTGAGCAAACAACCTCAAAGTGCCACAGTGTAAAAATAGTAATAATAAAAATAAATAAAATATAAAACTAGAAACAGCCCAATAGCTACAACCAGCATGCATGTCTATAATAAGCCTTTTCTAAAAAGATGGGTTTTTAAGCCGTTTTTAAAAACATCCACAGTCTGAGGTGCCCCCAGGTGGTCAGGGAGAGCGTTCCACAGACTTGGAGCCGCGGAGCAGAAAGCCCGGTCTCCCATTGTTCGAAGCTTTGTCCGTGGAGGTTGGAGGAGGTTAGCCTGTATGGAGCGGAGGTGTCGTGTGGAGGGTTTGTGGGTGAGCAGTTCCTTAAGGTAGAGTGGGGCATTTCCATGGAGGCACCGGTGAGTTACTAAGGAGATTTTGAATTCAATCCTGAATGTAACAGGAAGTCAGTGAAGGGATTTGAGAGTTGGTGTGATGTGGTCATGTTTCCGCACTCTCATCATGATCCTCGCAGCACTATTTTGTATGTACTGCAGCTTCTGGATGTTCTTGCTGGGGATCCTGACAAGAATTGCGTTGCAGTAGTCGAGCCTGGAGTCGAGCCTTACAACGAGAGTGAACTACATTCCGGCACTGGATCTTCGGTTCTGTTGGTCTTTATGTTGCCTGCAAAAATCAGGCCCAGGTGCGCTGATTGAATATTGCCTGCAGCATTGCAGGCGCGTGGCCACGATGTGTGCAGAGCGAGCAGGGGCGCTCTTTTTGCGGCGGTGCCGGCATAGCTTGCCACACACATATATATATATATATATATACATACATTGCGCATGCGCCGTGAGAGAAATATTTGTAACACAATCTTTCCTTCCACCATATTTCCGCTGAATGAAACATTTAGAAACTGCCTATTTTGTGAGGTTTTTCCGAATCGCGATATCTTCATACATGGTAAAAATGTACCCTGATACTTTGCGCGAGTCCGCTATTGTAGTATAACTCAAACTTGTATGTGTCAGTAGAGTTTCTATGGAAGCGCTAAAAACTAAAACACTGCTGACGGAAAGAAGACGCAGTCGAAGTGAAGGCTCGTAACTAAGACTGCCTACGGAACCGTGCATCCTAAAGAGACGGTCAGAAAGTTGCTTGAAAACGGTCTGTAAAACATAATCTGTGCAAAATGTTGACAAAAGAACCACCATTGCATGTTATGTAGATCCCAAGGAAGTGTTTAAATGTAGAACAAAATCATTATACGAGCCTTTTAAATCATCTGGATTTTACTCCAATCAATGGCATGAGTCATCATTATGTTTACATACTGTATTCTTCTTTTTACACTTGTATGACCGGTATCAGATTTTACATTGTTATGCTAAGCAGAGGTTGTTAGTGTAGGCATTAGGGTTGTCCCGATATCAACATTTTGGTACCGGTTCCAAAATGTATTTCAATTAATTTGATAAATAAAGCATTTTAGCTTTATTTTAACAGAAAAAAATCTTACAATACATTGAACATATGTTTCTTTTTGCAATCAAAGAACATTTTTGTCATCAAATAAGATAGTGAAATTACTAGACAACTTGTCTTTTATTATTAAGTAATCAACCAGAAGCTTCTAATTTAGCTGCTGACATATGCAGTGACATATTGTGTTGTTTCCCATTCTATCATTTTGTCAAAATTCTAATTATTAATATACTTGTTCATTTCCTGTTAATATCTGCTCACTTTCTGTTTAAACATATGGCAACTACACTTCTGGTGAAATGTAATAATCACTTATTCTTCTCTTGTTTGTATACAGTATTTTCCTGAATTGCCGCCGGGGCGCTAATTTATTTAAAATCTCTTCTCACTCCGGCACTTACCAAAGGCATGCAGTAAAAATTTGAGTGTAATGTAAGGATACCATCATGAAAAGTACATTTAATTAAAAAAAAGTTATTATGGTCTTACCTTTACTTATGAATGAAGTCCATGCCAGCTCCTTCTGATCAAAAGCATCGATAACTTGTTTATAGAAGTCTTCCTTATCTTTCTTCAGTTTTAAAAGTCTCTCTGTCTCGATGGAGATCTTCCTTTATTACCTCCTGCTCCGATTGAAAGTCCAGTTTGGAAAACTCCTGTCAGACCATTGCTATCAGTTAGCTCGGCTCCTCAAATGCGGGCGACGACAGAATTACCCTCGGACAACTCCCCCTCCCGTTCTGCTCCGAGGATGATCTCTTCATCCCACCGCTGCCACCATGAAGTGTTATTGTATAAATACCGGTAATACACTTGGTATTTAGGACTAAAAGATGCTTTATTTCAGCCCAGTTGTTCACATAGCCATTATAGGAGTGTTACATCCTAAAAGGTCCGTCGTGCTCTACCCGCGTCATATCCATCCTAGCGCATATCACGTCACTCATTGTCACTTCTTCTGCATTCGAGTAGTCGCAAGAAGGATCACTAGCGCCCACTACCACCAGGAGGCGGGAGTCATTTAATGACTCATACTTGACACACGCAGCTACGGTATATTAATAAAACATAGCTGCTTACTGTTCTTTTTCAATATCTTGGACCTTAAATCCTACTTAATAGCTCTTAATCTTCTTCCCTCTATGCGATTTCAAATTACCGGTATTGAAATCAGCCGCCTCCATTTTGAAAATGATGACAGGGGAAGTGTTACTCGTGACGTCACGATTTTGACCAGGCGGTAATACTAAGCATGGGCTAGTTATTTTACGAAGCGAGTTTGACCCGGCAGCAATGCAAGGCAGGCGCATACTATATGCCCTGCGGCAATTCAAGGAAATACGGTACTTTAAATAAGTTTCGGAAATTCTGGTATCGATCCAATACCAAGTAGGTACAGGGTCAGACCAATTAATCAATCAATCAATCAATCAATCAATCAAATTGTATTTATATAGCCCAAGTGTCTCAAAGGGCTGCACAAGCCACAATGACATCTTCGGCCACATCAGGGCAAGAAAAAACTCATACATTGGTCATTATTCAAGTTTTCCTGTGTCCAGGGATGCATTTCATGGGTTTATACAAAATAAAAAAGACAAAATATTTTGAGATAAAAAATATCAATGTATTCATTGCAATATCGACCATATGCGGCTCTTGTGCTTGGTATCGTTACAGTCGATGTCTGTGTAGATCAACCCATTTGTTTACATTCAGGAGTGCTATCTTGTTGTTAGCGGTTAGCTATCAACTCTTTTTACGGTGTGTAGTGAAGGATGTTTCCCTGGAATTCTGTCATGTTTTAGTTATGTTCTGTTCGTTTAACTCCATTTGTTGCTGTTTTTTGTACACTCTTGTTTATTTTGGTTGCCATGGTTGCATATGATTTTCACCTGTCGCTGGTGTTCGGACGCTCACCTGGCTTTAATCAAGAGACTATTTAAACCGCCTTTGCTAGTCAGTCGGCCTGGCGTCATTGCTGGTTTCAGGTCTGTTTCCATGCTAGTTGTTTCATGCCACAGTTTCATGTTTGCTTCTTGCTATGCCATAGTCTATGCTAAGTTTTTACTTTAACTCCAAGTGCGATTAGCCTTGTTTTCCGTTTTTGTACCTTTTTGAGTGAAGATCATTAAATATGTTCCTAACTGCAAGCCTCGTCCGGAATAGTCCGTTTGCATCCTGGGAGAACAAACCTCGCAGTAAGCTGCGACCCCCGGGTCTTGACAAATCCAACTTCATATATGTTGTTGTCCTTCAGACCTCAGCAAAGAAGCCATGTCAACAGTAGCAAGAATGTGGACGATGAGAGTGGATGTGCCTGTGCTTGAACTTGGACCCAGTTCCAACTGGAATTTAGAGAATACGATTGGTTGCACGGCCTATTCTAAGTACATATTTACTAAACATTTCTTAATCACTTCCCCCTTCTTTATCCTAATTACATTCAACATAATATATCCCCTCACTCGTGAACAAGACTCCTAGGTACTTCACGAGTGAGGGAAGAGTGGACCGTGAGATCGACAGGCGGATCGATGCGGCGTCTTCAGTAATGCGGACGTTGTACCGATCCGTTGTGGTGAAGAAAGAGCTGAGCCGGAAGGCAAAGCTCTCAATTTACCGGTCGGTCTACGTTCCCATCCTCACTTATGGTCATGAGCTTTGGGTCATGACCGAAAAGATAAGATCACGGGTACAAGCGGCCGAAATGAGTTTCCTCCGCCATTTGGCGGGGCTCTCCCTTAGAGATAGGGTGAGAAGCTCTGCCATCCGGGAGGAACTCAAAGTAAAGCCGCTGCTCCTTCACATTGAGAGGAGCCAGATGAGGTGGCTCGGGCATCTGGTCAGGATGCCACCCGAACGCTTCCTTAGGGAGGTGTTTAGGGCACGTCCAACCGGTAGGAAGCCACGGGGAAGACCCAGGACACGTTGGGAAGACTATGTCTCCCGGCTGGCCTGGGAACGCCTAGGGATCCCCCGGGTAGAGCTAGACGAAGTGGCTGGGGAGAGGGAAGTCTGGATTTCCCTGCTTAGGCTGTTGCCCCCGTGACACGACCTCGAATAAGCGAAAGAAGATGGATGGATGGATGGATGGATGGATGGATAATACATCCCAACACTACCCACCTCACCTCTATACTTATAGATTGCCTTTAGAGTTAATGGAGGTCTTGTGATGTCTCTGAATGGATATATATATATATATATATATATATATATATATATATATATATATATATATATATATATTGTTTTTGATCAACCAAGTTCAATTGCATGCCATTTTTGAATGTATTGATAACCAAACTCACACGTGTCAACAGAGTAAATATTCATTTAAAAACATTGCCATAACAATAAATAGTAAATAGCCATTAAACAGACTTTCACCTGTCGTATGTCTCAATCCAGAATGTAATCTTCGCTTCTGTTACATTTACAATGACATGGCGATGTCTGTACTTCTACATTTTCATCAAAAAGTAAATAAATTAGCATGTCTCTCTGGAATGCAAATGACAAAGTTACCAAGTCGGAATGTTCGACTTGTTTTCTTTTACTAGGAGCTGATTGGAAAATGTACCTTGTCATTCCTCATCATGTGCTGCTGAATAAACATCATCTTCAATCATGTCAGTGTTTTATAGCAGAAAATAACAAACCACGGGGCGTCTAGAAGGTGTTTTATGGATTAATCTTTGTACGGTGGATTGTGTTAATGCACTAAATTTATTCCTTTCCTATTTAAAATGGTAATTTCAGGATTTTGAGTGACGTTCTTTCTGTTTCCTACTTCACTCTGTGGCTGTAGGCCAGGGGTGTCCAAAGTGTGGCCCGGGGGCCATTTGCAGCCCCTAGCTAATTGCCTACCGGCCGCCACACATCCTAGAAATGATATTGCATAAATTATTAAAAACATTTAAAAAAAGTGGAATAATGTGAAATATAAGGAGAAAAAGTTGCAATGCTGACTCAAAGCTGCCTTGCAGGCTGTTTTTTTTCTATTGTCTTCATTTTTCTGTTTTTGCCATTGCTCAAAAAAAAAAGACAAAAAAAAAAATCAATGCTATAATGAATTATTTTCAAGGCTCCAATTACTTCAAAAATGTCACTTTAAAATGTTTTATGTGGAAAAAACATTGCATATATTGTGGGGTTGCCCATTTAAAAACATCAAAGTTTTCTTTAAAACATACAAAATAGTTCAAACGTAAAACCGACGGACATATCTGAAGTTGATCTCGTAACAAGTGTTGAAAGTAATCAGTGCTCCACCTTTTGGATCCATCCATCCATCCATTTCTACCGCTTATTCCCTTTTGGGGTCGCGGGGGGCGCTGGCGC
>NC_084632.1:16659177-16844177 GCF_033978795.1 Nerophis ophidion | reverse complement strand
AATTGTTCGCTGTCGGAGCGAAAACGTGAAGAAAGCCGCCATTTTCTCAAACACATTACACGCAGCAAGTCAAATCAGCTCTGTTATTTTCCGTTTTTTTGACTGTTTTCCGTACTTTGGAGACAATATGCCTCGTCGGTGTGTTGTCGGAGGGGGTAACAACACTAACAAGTTGCACCAGTGGCCAAAAGATGCGAAAGTGGCAAGAAATTGGACGCACATTTTACCGACGACAGCTATGCTACGACAGAGATGGCAATAATTTTTGGATATCCCGTGACACTCAAAGCAGATGCATTTCCAACGATAAGATGAAAGAAATCACAAAGGTGAGTTTTCTTGATGTTATTGACTTATGTGCTAATCAGACATATTTGGTCACGGCATGACTGCAAGCTAATTGATGCTAACATGCTATTTAGGCTAGCTGTATGTACATATTGCATCATTATGCCTCATTTGTAGCTATATTTGCATCCAGCCTGTCCCTCCACCCACATTTAATGCCAAACAAACACTTACCAATCGACTGATTCAAGTTGCACCAGTGATCAAAAGATGCAATCTTTGGTTGGTTAGAAGGCGATCGCCGAATTCGTCCTCGTTACCGCAGTCCGTCGTGATATGGCTCAATAGCTTCAGTTTCTTCTTCAATTTCGTTTTTGCTACCTGCCTCCACACTCCAACCATCCGTTCCAATACATGCGTAATCTGTTGAATCGCTTACGGCGCTGAAATCCGAGTTTGAATCAGAGCTACTATGCTATACCTTTCTGTGCTATCCGCCATATTTGTTTTTGGTGGCTTCACGCAGTGACGTCACAGGACAATAGACGGGTGGCTATAACGACGGTTAAAACCAGGCACTTTGAAGTCGTTTTTCGGGATATTGCGTGATGGGTAAAATTTTGAGAAAAACTTCGAAAAATAAAATAAGCCACTCGGAACTGATTTGTATCGGTTTCAACCCCTCTGAAATTGTGATAATATTCCCCTTTAAGGACAGGATAATTTCTCCCGTCCAAAAGCAGAACCTAGCAACTCACTTCTAGAGATACCCTTGAAATACTAGGTTTTTCTGTTGTATCTACGTGGTTATGTGGTAGTTGCTAGGTCCTGCCATGCGCGTAACAGCTTACTTACGGAACCAATTACCATATCGTATACACTAATGCAAAGCATATCACGTAGTAACTCCAAAAATATTATGAACTCAGTTTTGACCAAAATTGAGTTACTGAGTTTTGCCTTTGGACGGGAGATTTATTGCCATCACAGCAATGCAAACTGTTTTTTTCACAATACTAGATGTCCGCTTTACTTTGGAAAAGAAAAAGCGAGACATTTAATTTTATTTTAACTTAAATAAATGTTGGCCATGGTGAATGTTGCAAGCAGACCGGAGAGGAAAATAAATAGCACAAGGCTAGTTGAGTCCCGTATTTTTCGGACTATAAGTCGCAGTTTGTTTCATAGTTTTGCCGGGGGTGCGACTTATGCTCAGGAGTGACTTATGTGTGAAATTATTAACACATTACCGTAAAATATCAAATAATATTATTTAGCTCATTCACGTAAGAGACTAGACGTATAAGATTTCATAGGATTTAGCAATTAGGAGTGACGGATTGTTTGGTAAACGTATAGCATGTTCTATATGTTATAGTTATTTGAATGACTCTTACCATAATATGTTACGTTAACATACCAGGCACCTTCTCAGTTGGTTATTTATGCGTCATATAACGTACACTTATTCAGCCTGTTGTTCACTATTTTTTATTTATTTTAAATTGCCTTTCAAATGTCTATTCTTGGTGTTGGGTTTTATCAAATAAATTTACCCCAAAAAATGCGACTTATACTCCAGTGCGACTTATATATGTTTTTTTTTCATTCTTTATTATGCATTTTCGACAGGTGCAATTTATACTCCGGAGTGATTTATACTCCAAAAAATATGGGACTAAAGATTAAAATAAAATAAAATAAAAACTTTTTTTTTTTTTATTTATATATTTGCATAGTATGTATATATTATTAATGTTGTTAATACAAATCTTTGTATATCTACAAAGGATGGTCCTAAAGAGGTAGGCATTTTTTAGAGGTCTGAAGAAGGTAAGAAATACAAACCTTTCTATTAGTACAGTGGACCCGGACATCTTATAAGTAATAGAAATGTGTAGGGGGGGTGCATGGAGTGTGGTCATTTAATATGTATTCCGATATATGTTCTTCACAGAAAATGAGTCAAAGTCAGTGAGTCTCAGTTTGAAAAATGTAATTGATTGTATCATTTTTCTTTTAATAAAACATTAAAACGGATCCCACAGACCCAAACACCACACAAGGGTTAATATATCAATTTATATTTTTGAAAAGGCTTAATTTAGGCCACAATGTTGTTGAATATGCTTTAAAATAGGGGAAAAAATGTGTGGAAACTGCAATATTTGAAGTTTAAAGTTTTTATTTAAAGGGGAACATTATCACCAGACCTATGTAAGCGTCAATTTATACCTTGATGTTGCAGAAAAAAGATCATATATTTTTTTCAACCGATTTCCGAACTATAAATGGGTGAATTTTGGCAGATTAAACGCCTTTCTATTTATTGCTCTCGGAGCGATGACTTTAGAACGAGACGTCACATACGTAATAAAGCTGCCATTTTCTCAAACACATTACAAACACCGGTTCTCAGCTCTGTTATTTTCCGTTTTTTCGACTGTTTTACGTACCTCAGAGACATCATGCCTTGTCGGTGTGTTGTCAGAGGGTGTAAAAACACTAACAGGGAGGGATTCAAGTTTGTTCAAAATACGAGGGTGTGGGGAAAGCCGACGAAATGGTCAGTCGTTAGTTCCGCACACTTTATTTACCGACGAAAGCTATGCTACGACAGAGATGGCAAGATTGTGTGGATATCCTGCGACACTCAAAGCAGATGCATTTCCAACGATAAAGTCAAAGAAATCTGCCGCCAGACCCCCATTGAATGTGCCGGAGTGTCTGCACATTTTACCGGCGGTGCTAAGACAGACATGGCACAGAGATGTAAGGATAACCTGCAGATGCATTTCCAACAATAAAGTCAACGAAATCACAAAGGTGAGTTTTGTTGATGTTATTGACTTATGTGCTAATCAGACCTATTTGGTCGCGGCATGACTGCCAGCTAATCGATGCTAACGTGCTATTTAGGCTAGCTGTATGTACATTTGTAGCTATATTTGCATCCAGCGTTTCCCTCCACCCACATTTAATGCCAAACAAACACTTACCAATCGACATATTTAAATTGATCCAGTTTCACAAAATGCGAAAGTCCTGATCGTTTGGTCTGCACATTTTACCGGCGATGCTAAGGCAGACATGGCCGAATAGCGTCAATAGCTATTCGCTCAATAGCTTCAGTTTCTTCTTCAATTTCATTTTCGCTAGCTGCCTCCATACTCCAACCATCCGTTTCAATACATGCGTAATCTGTTGAATCGCTTAAGCCCCTGACATCCGAGTCTGAATCTGAGCTAATGTCGCTATATCTTGCTGTGCTATCCGCCATTTGTTTGTATTGGCAGCACTGTATGAAGTCACAGGAAAATGGACAGTGGCTTCACAGACAAAATGGTTTTGCCAGGTAAATCAACAAAGTATAACAATGTCTTATGTGTTTATTTATATATATTGTTTTTATATTTTGGCAGCATGGTATGATAGGGCATGCTGTATGTTTTTCTATCACCATGAGGAAATTGTGTGTGTGAGTGTATGTATATGTATGTATGTGTATATATATATATATATATATATATATATATATATATATATATATATATATATATATATATATATATATATTAGGGGTGGGCAAATTAATGCGTTAATTACGAGTTAACTCATCAATCTATTAACGCCGACAATTATTTTATCGCACATTTGCATATGTTGTTTACATGCTTTTATTTTGTCAACGCCTTTTCTTAACAAGATGGCGTCGCCCGGACGGGCTTCGGCGTGGAGAGGGCTGTTGGTAAAGATGGAACATTTGGCAAAAATACCGGACAATTCTGCAAATTTCATGGCTGGCTTACAGCGTGGTCACTGCGGGATCAGTTACGACCGCCAAACAATTCTGAATGTGGATAGATCGGGCCGTTTTGGACTGAATGACTCGTGCTTGCTAGACCGGCTAGCTAGCATGGGAATACTTTGCCGGCTACATCCAGCGGCCTGTGAAGCAGCGGAGTATATGTGTTGTCTGTCTATTTATGAATAATGCAGACGAGGAGTGTTGGCTGAGTTCTTAAAGTTTGCTTTCAGAGCTTGCATATCACAACATACAAGATGCCGTCATGGCAACACAACCTATACCGGGCTACCGCGCATGCTCGTCACTCCTGTTGCATGCTGGGTAGGGTAGTTCTTTTTTCCCCTGGCTCATAACATCACAATATAGTACCATGTATATGATGCGTTCAGTTTATCAAAGCACCAAGCAAACAATCGGTAAATTCCTGTTGCGATCCGCTACTTAGATCACCACATATGGTTTATACTTCCAGTTGTTGTATCACTGTTGCTGTTGTTGTATCACTCTTACTTCCTGTTTAGTCAGTCACCATGGTTGCTCATTGATCCCACCTGCTAATCACAGTTTTTGCACACCTGTCACTTTTTGATTACTCCCCTATTTAAGCCCGTCCCTTTTCGTTATTCTTCTGGGACTCTAATTTGCCTTCGAGCAACATTCACGACTGTCTACTACCCGTATGTATTTTCTCGCTAGCTCTTACGCTAAGCCACTTGATATTCCAGCTTTCATGCTGAATGTTTTTTGTTTACTCTTTTGTGTGCTTCGTGCCAAGTATAGTTTTTGTATTTTCTATTCCTAGCTTTCATGCTAGCGCCCTTGGTTTATTTTTGTCTGTTAGCTCCAGTGTTTTTGTTCATAGTCTGTTTTTGTTAAGTTTAATAAATCATTTAAACTTACCGTTGCTGTGTTCATGCGGACGCATCCACGAAGGGACCAATTTGGCATCACTATACCAACCAGTCGTAACAATTCCCATCATATCAATTCCTAGATATGGTCATAATTAATTTAATTGCACTACGCAGAATAAACACAACATTATTAATATTGCTACTACGAATAATTTGATCAAAAATTCCCTATAACAGTCCACTACCTATAATATAGTTTTTTAAACATAAGATCCCAGATAAAAAAATTTTTTTCTGCTGTTACCTCAGAAATTGCCTGTTCAAATGTTATGATTGTGGCTCAGAGATGTGTATATATATATATACACACATACATATATATATATATACACATACATACATATATACACATACATACATATATACACATTTATATATACACACATACATATACACATACATATATATACACATATATATATATATATATATATATATATATATATATATTTATATATATATATATATATATATATTATATATATATATATATATGTATATATATATATATGTGTGTATGTGTATATATATATATGTATGTGCGTATGTATGTGTGTGTGTATATATATATATGTATGTATGTGTATATATGTATGTATGTATGTATGTATGTGTGTATATATATATATATATATATATATATATATATATATATATATATATATACACATCTTGTTAAGAAAAGGCGTTAACAAAATAAAAGCATGTAAACAACATACGCAAATGTGCGATAAAATAATTGTCGGCGTTATATATATATATATATATATATATATATATATATATATATATATATATATATATATATATATATATATATATATATATATATATGTATGTATATATATAATGTGTGTGTGTGTATGTATATGGGCAGCATGGTGGAACAGGGGTTTGTGCGTCTGCCTCACAATACGAAGGTCCTGAGTAGTCCTGGGTTCAATCCCAGGCTTGGGATCTTTTTGTGTGGAATTTGCATGTTCTCCCCGTGACTGCGTGGGCTCCCTCCAGGTAGCGCGGGTTTTTTCCCACCTCCAAAGTAATGCACCTGGGGATAGGTTGATTGGCAACACTAATTTGGCCCTAGAGTGTGAATGTTGTCTGTCTACCTGTGTTGGCCTTGCAATGACGTGGCGACTTGTCCAGGGTGTACACCGCCTTCCGCCTGATTTTAGCTGAGATGGGCACCGGCGACCCCAAAGGGATTAAGCGGTAGAAAATGGATGTGTGTATGTATGTATGTATGTATTTATATATATATACATTTATATATATATGTGTGTGTGTGTATATATATATATATATATATATATATATATATACTTATATATATATATGTATATGTGTGTGTGTGTGTGTATATATACACTCATACACACATATATATGTGTGTGTGTATGTATACATATATGTGTGTGTATATATACGTGTGTGTGTGTGTATATACACAGGGCGGCATAGCTCGGTTGGTATAGCGGCCGTGTCAGCAATTTGATGGTTGCAGGTTCGATTTCCGCTTCTGCCATCTTAGTCACTGCCGTTGTGTCCTTGGGCAAGACACTTTACCCACCTGCTCCCAGTGCCACCCACACTGGTTCAAATGTAACTTAGATATTGGGTTTCACTATGTAAAGCGCTTTGAGTCACTTGAGAAAAGCGCATTATAAATATAATTCACTTCACTTATATATATATATATATATATATATAGATATTTATAGATATATATATATGTATATATATATACGTGTGTGTGTGTATATATATATATATATATATATATATATATATATATATATATATATACACGTGTGTGTATATACATATGTGTGTGTGTGTGTATATATATATGTATGTGTGTGTATTTATGTATGTATATGTAACTGTTACATTATGTCGATATAATGTAATTTTGGAAATTATGATATATAGAAGAGAATTTTTATTTTTGATTGTATTTATTTACAAATCTTCTGCATTCCCCAGCTTGATTTTTGGTAGCCGGTTAAAAATAATGAATACAGAATTCTTTACTTTAATAGATGTATAATGTTGACAGTCAATTGACATTGCCGAGAATCGAAGCCATGTATTTTGGAATAAAAGGTGCTGTATTATTTGACAACACTTGTATAAATAATGCTAATATAAGTGTGTGGATGTAAACAATTAAAAACAATAATGGCAGGGATTTAAAACAATTTTTATTTTCATTGTTAAAAAGTTAAAGTACCAATGATAATCTCTCACACACACACACGCAAAGTGTGGTGAAATTTGTCCTCTGCATTTGATCCATCCCCTTGTTCACCCCCTGGGAGATGAGGGGAGCAGTGAGCAGCAGCAGTGGCCTCGACCAAGAATCATTTTTGGTGATTTAACCCCCAATTCCAACCCTTGATGCTGAGTGCCAAGCAGGGAGGCAATGGGTCCCATTTTTTCATAGTCTTTGGTAAGACTTTCCATTTAAATACCGGAAATGTATTTTGTATCATAACAGTTATGGTCATATTTACCTACATTTGCCAGCCAGCAAAGTTACACAATCTGCTCAATGTGGTGAGAAGACTGCTGGGGTGGCAGTAACTTGATCAACAAACAACGCGCTGTGGGACCGCTTGGAACCCCCGCTGTGGGGAGGGAAATATCTCGTATTAATTTCAATAAATATAGATTTTTGCATAGCTGTAAACAAAATGGTTTTATGGATGAGCCGGCATTTAAATTCACAACGATCCCCATAATTGTCACCGCTGCTTCCCACTGGAATTGCAAACTCCAGTTGGAAGTCTAGTGTGCATGTGTGTGTTTGTGCATGTGTGGCTATTTTTCTTGCCCAAGGACATCTCAGGTGGCAGGAAAAAAAAAAAAAGAAATAATCTAATTAGCATTTCATGCATAAATCAACTATTTATGACGATCCTAACTTCCTTTGCAGCTCACCCTCTACTTGCCTCTTTGTACACGTCCGTCAAAATGAGCAACATCATTAGCGAGAACCACTTTCCCTCATATTTTTTCCCCTTTTTTTGATGCTAATTTTTGCCGTCCTCTATCAAACTTGAAAGTGATCCTATGTGCAAAAAAACGAGCAACTTGCCATAGCAACGGATAGGCAGATATGCACGGCAGCAGAAGTTCTTCCTTCCTGGTGCTGGAGACAGAAGGCTTATATTTATGGCGTTTGAAGCCAATGGGACACCAGGGTGCTTTGTCGCGACCAAGTTTACCAAAACCGCCGACAGATGCTGTTTTCTTGCAGCGGTGGTTTAGGTTTGTGGTTGTAATTTCAAAATAACACATTTTTTTTTCCCAAAAAAAAGGTATTTTTAAAATAATTAAAAAAAACGGGTGAGAATATATCAGGGCTATCAATGCGATTAATCAGATTTTAGAGAAAGCTGTGCTTCTACGATTGCAGTCTTATCTTGATTTGCACGCTATTCTTGATGTTTTTCAGTCTGGTTTCAAAGCCTCTCATAGCACCGAAATATGCACTTTTAAGGGTTTTTAGCGACCATTTTGTATCTACTGATTGTGGCGATCCTGCCATTTTTATTTCTTTTAGATCTAACTGCTGCATTGGACACTGGATCGCACAACTCTTATTAGTGGCTTAGAACAATGTGTGGGTTTAAAAGGCACACCCTTGAAATGGTTCAGGTCATATCTGACAAACAGAACTTTTAAGATCCAAATTGATGAGTCAGCTTCGGCGTTGGTCCTTTGTCCTGAGGCGTCCCTCAGGGTTCATTCAAACCTATTTTCAGTGTACATCCTGCCCATTCAACACATTTAAAAAAAAAAAAATCATCTTTCATCTGGTTTAAAATGACTTTTTAAATTTTTATTGTCATGATCCGCGACTTGGATCCTGTCATGTTCTGGTTTTGGTTCTGTTTTGTATCACATCTTGTTTGCGTTTGTCTTCCGTAGTTCCTGGTGGCACTTCCTGTTTTCTTCTGTTGTCATGACTACGCATTTGTGTCACCTGCCTTGTGTTTTTGACGCGCACCTGCCTCTTAATTTCTGTCCGTATATAAGCCTGCCTTTTCCATTACTCATCCTCGCAGTCGGGCTTCACGGTGGCAGAGGGGTTAGTGCGTCTGCCTCACAATACGAAGGTCCTGCAGTCCTGGGTTCAAATCCAGGCTCGGGATCTTTCTGTGTGGAGTTTGCATGTTCTCCCCGTGAATGCGTGGGTTCCCTCCGGGTACTCCGGCTTCCTCCCACTTCCAAAGACATGCACCTGGGGATAGGTTGATTGGCAACACTAAATTGGCCCTAGTGTGTGAATGTGAGTGTGAATGTTGTCTGTCTATCTGTGTTGGCCCTGCGATGAGGTGGCGACTTGTCCAGGGTGTACCCCGCCTTCCGCCCGATTGTAGCTGAGATAGGCGCCAGCGCCCCCCGCGACCCCGAAAGGGAATAAGCGGTAGAAAATGGATGGATGGATGGATCCTCGCAGTCTAGTTTGCTGTCCAATCCAACAGGTGACGTCGCTATCCCGATTGTGGTAAAGCCCTTTTTATACTCATTAGCTTCCACGCTATTTTTTTGTTTGTTTTCCTAGCTCACATGCTAGCGCCTTTTGTTCTTTCTAGCTCCCATGCTGGTACTGTTGGTTTTGTTTCTAGTGCCTTGTCCAAGTGTTTTTGTTCATAGTCTGTTTTATAATATAAATAAATCATCAATTCTTACCTTCACGCTGTGTCCATTCCACCTGCATCGAGAGAACGCAACCGCATAGCCTCAGTGCCAGCCAACCGTCACAGTTATGAGGACATAAAAGCATGGTTGTTGATAAACTTTCAAAACTTAAATGAGAACAAGACGTCAAATCATTCTATATGACTCCGAAGTCAAACAGAATGCTCCCCCCAGCGACCTGGACCCCCTAATGTCTTATTTAAAACCATCCATCTTCTTCCGCTTATCCGAGGTCAGGTCACGGGGGCAGCAGCCTAAGCAGGAAAGCCCAGACGTTCCTCTCCCCACCCACTTCGTCCAGCCCTTCCCAGAGAATCCCGAGGCACTCCCAGGCCACCCGAGAGACATAGTCTTCCTGACCTGTCCTTGGTCTTCCCCGTGGCATCCTACTGGTCGAACATGCCCTAAACACCTCCCTAGGGAGAGGTTCGAGTGGCATCCTGACCAGATGCCCGAACCAAATCATCTGGCTCCTCTCGATGTGGAGAAGCATCGGCTTTACTTTGAGCTTCCCTCAGATAGCAGAGCTTCTCACCCTATCTCTAAGGGAGAGCCACGCCACCCGGCGGAAGAAACTCATATCAGCCGCTTGTACTTGTGATCTTGTCCTTTCGGTCATAACCCAAAGCTCATGACCATAGGTGAGGATGGGACCTTAGACCGACCGATATACTGAGAGCTTTGCCTTCCGGCTCAGCCCCTTCTTCACCACAACGGATCGATACAGCGTCCGCGTTACTGAAGACGCCGCACCGATCCGCCTGTCGATCTCACGATTCACTCTTTCCTCACTCGTGAACAAGACTCCGAGGTACTTTTTATCTCCTCCCCAACCCGGAGATGTTACTCCACCCTTTTCCGGGGGAGAACCATGGATTCTGACTTGGAGGTGCTGATTCTCATCCCAGTCGCTTCACACTCTGCTGCGAACCAATCCAATGAGAGCTGAAGATCCTGGCCAGATGATGCCATCAGGACCACATCATCTGCAAAAAGCAGAGACCTAATCCTGCAGCCACCAAACCAGATCCCCTCAACTCCTAGACTGCGCCTAGAAATTCTGTCCATAAAAAGTTATGAACAGAATCGGTGACAAAGGGCAGCCTAGAAGGAGTCGTACCCTCACTGGAAATGTTTCAGACTTACTGCCAGCAATGCGGACAAAGTTCTGACACTGATCGTAGAGGGAGCGGACCACCACAATCAGACAGTCCGGTACCCATACACTCTGAGCACTACCCAAGGGACACGGTCGAATGCCTTCTCCAAGTCCAGAAAGCACATATAGACTGGTTGGGCAAACTCCCATGCACCCTAAAGGACCCTTCCAAGAGTATAAAGCTGGTCCACAGTTCCAAGACCAGGACTAAAAACACACTGTTCCTCCTGACTCAGGGTTTCGGCCATCTGGCGTAGTCTCGTCTCCAGTACACCTGAATAGACCTTACCTGGAAGGTTGAGGAGTGTGATCCAACGATAGTTGGAACACTCCCTCCGGTTGCCCTTCTTAAAGAGAGGAACCACCATCCCGGTCTGCCAATCCAACGGTACCGCCCCCGATGTCCACACGATGCTGCAGAGTCTTGTCAACCAAGACGGTTCCACAGCATCCAGAGCCTTAAGGAACTCCACGTGGATTTCATCCACACCCGAGGTCTTTACATCGAGGAGCGTTTTAACTACCTCAGCCCCAGAAATAGGAGAGCCCACCACAGATTCCCCAGGCACTGCTTCTTCTTAGGAAGACGTGTTGGTGGGATTGAGGTCTTTGAAGTATTCCCTCCACCGATCCACAACATCCGCAGTCGATGTCAGCAGAACACCATCCTCACCATACACCGTGTTGACAGTGCACTGCTTCCCCTTCCTGAGGCGGCGGCCGGTGGTCCAGAATCTCTTCGAAGCCGTCCGGAAGTCATGTTCCATGGCTTCCCCGAACTCCTCCCATGTCCGAGTTTTTGCCTATGCGACCGCTGAACACGAACACCACTTGGCCTGTCGGTACCTGTCCGCTGCCTCACCATACTGTGTTGACAGTTCACTGCAGCAGTTCATTGGCTCAATGTTTTAATAAAGCAGCATTAGCAATTTAGCGCACAAATCAATCACAAACCCCTCCGGCACCCTACGAATTGAACCTGGCAATGTTTATTTAAATACTTATCCGTACAAACCACTGTATGGCACCAGCATTCTGCATGAAAATCACCTGATTATATTACAACAAATGAATTTAATGAGCTGAAATAACACTATTTACAATTTTTAAAACTGTTTTTTTTTCCCAGCACATTGTCAATACAGAAAAAAAGTGCAAAGGATTCACAATTAGTACTATTTGAGAAGTACTGTGTTGATTGGAAGCTAAATTGTCTCAAAACAAATGGTTGTTCGTCCATATGTGAATAAGTGTCACATTTGAAGAATATCTAGGAATTGACACCAGTTCTCAACAGTATTTCAGTGTTTGTTTATGTGTTAAATGTTAATTGAAGGGAATGAGCGGTAGGAAATGGACGGATGGGTGTTTAAATATAACATTTTAAATCTGTTCATTTTGATTTGTAAGAACTATACTCTAATAGTGGACTTTGCATGCAGTTACAATTCCAGCTTTGTGCTTTTGTCGAGTGCTAGAAAGTGTTTATACTGTAAGTGTTGTTGTTTATATCAGCTGTTTGATTGTAACCTGCACCTTAGTTGAGTTTCCATTACCAAAGTTGGCGGTGTTGAATTCGCCATGTAATTTTGCTAATGCTAATTGGTAACATGTCTATGGTAAATCCAATGTAAATTGGCGTGGAGCTTGAAATCCTCACCAGTCATACATTTTGTGTATATTTGACGACATTTCTACGAGTGAATTTCTTTTGGCCTTCAAATTGCCTCAAAAAAAATGATGCTACTTCCTGTGGACCATGTGACTTGTGAAATACCGTATTTCCTTGAATTGCCGCAGGGCATAGAATAAGCGCCTGCCTTGAATTACTGCCGGGTCAAACTTGCTTCGCAGAATAATTAGTGCATGCTTAGTATTACCACCTGGTCAAACTCATGACGTCACGAGTGACACTTCATTATTTTCAAAATGGAGGAGGCTGATTTCAATACCGGTAATTTGAAATCGCATAAAGGGAAGAAGATTAAAAGCTATTCAGTAGGATTTGAGGTCCTAGTTTACATCACACTCAAAGTTTTACTGCATGCCTTTGGTAAGTGCCAGAGTCAGAAGAGGTTTTAAAATAATTAGCGCATGCTTACTTTTACAGCATGCCTTTGGTAAGCGCAGGAGTGAAGTTTTAAATAAATTAGCACCCCGGCGGTAATTCAAGGAAATAAGTTAATTACATTTTTTTTTACAAAAAAATCTTAAAACATTGTTTGTATAGGGATTTAAAAATATGTAAAAAAAATAAAACAATTTCTATACTTAGTGGCAAAGTCTTATTTTAAAAAGTGGGGACAAGCGAACAATGCTATTTTTCCAGTGTTCAATGTAGTTAAAATTGTTATTTTGAATCGTATGTCATGATCTCTTCTGACAATTATTTATTTATTGTATTTTGTTGCGTTTCCTGTCCAGCGCTTTTAGTTGTGCTCCCATTTCCTGCTTGCCACTATTTCTCCTGTCTGGACACTGGCTTTGTCACCTGTCTCTGGTTACCAATCAGGGTGCTTTATGTGCCAACCCTGCTGTCCGAAACATTGGATCATTGCTTGACTTTTAGTGCATCAACTCTGCTTTACATAATTGTGTTTTTCTTTGCTCCTCAACATGTTGCTTTATTCTGTAACTCAAACTTGCATAGCTTTCCCTATGTTTCTTGTGGACTTGCAGTCTGCACTATTTTTTTGTAAATAAATTATCATCAGCGCTATGCCTGCCGCCTCTGCAACCTGGGCCCACGCTTCGAGATAGGTTACTAAATATACATTCAGATCAATGTGGAGGAGCATTTGTTTGGTAAAACGTGTGATATACATATTACACACATAATTGTTTTAACAAACTCAGGTTTGTGTGTCTGCGATGAGGTGGCGACTTGTCCAGGGTGTACCCCGCCTTCCGCCCGATTGTAGCTGAGATAGGCGCCAGCGCCCCCGCGACCCCAAAAGGGAATAAGCGGTAGAAAATGGATGGATGGAGGTTTGTGTGTGTTTATATCCAGTCGTGGTCAAAAGTTTACATACACTTGTAAAGAACATAATGTCATGGCTGTCTTAAAGGCCTACTGAAACTCACTACTACCGACCATGCAGTGATAGTTTATATATCAATGATGAAATATTAACATTGCAACACATGCCAATACGGGCAGTTTAGTTTACTAAGGTGCAATTTTAAATTTCCCGTTGAGTTTCTTGTTGAAAACGTCACGGAATGATGACGCGTGCGCGTGATGTCACGGACTGTCAGGAAATATTAGTTCAGCACCAGTTACGGCTAAAAGCCGGCTCTTTTCATCGCATAATAACACAGTAATTTGGACATCTGTGTTGCTGAATCTTTTGCAATTTGTACAATTAATAATGGAGACTATAAAGAAGAATGCCGTTGGTGGAAAGTGGTGTATTGCAGCTGCCTTTAGCACCGAGACACAGCCGGTGTTTCTTTGTTTTTAACACAGAGCGGTCAAGAGAACATGTTTCTCTACGTCAACCAGCATGTTTTTGGATGGTAAAATTGTAATATATATCTTACTGGAGACATCATTGGATTATTCGTCCTCCTGCAGTAGTTGTTTGAAAGGCAGCTGTGCGCTTGGCTCCTCGGCTTCTCTCTGAGACACTGCGTGTTTACCGGAGTCATCCGACCTCCAAGTATGTCTTTACAATCTCACTAAAAAACTATTAAAACAATAAGCAGATAAGGGTTCTCCAGAATTATCCTAGTAAATGTGACTAATTACATCTGAAACGCTCACACTGCCGCGCCCGGAGCAGTCGCTTTTTTTTTTATTTTTTTTTTTTATTTTTTTCTAGTCCTTCGCTATCAATATCATCCACAAATCTTTCATCCTCGCTCAAATTAATTGGGAAATTGTCATTTTCTCGGTCCGAATAGTTCTTGCTGCTGGAGGCTCCCATTAAAAACAATGTGAGGACGTGAGGAGCCCTCACCCTTGTGACGTCATCGTTTGCAACTTCCGGTAAAGGCGAGTCTTTTTTATCAGCGCCAAAAGTTACAAACTTTTATCATCGATGTTCTCTACTAAATCCTTTCAGCAAAAATATGGCAATATCGCGAAATGATCAAGTATGACACATAGAATGGACCTGCTATCCCCGTTTGAATAAGAAAATCTCATTTCAGTCGGCCTTTAAGTTTCCAATAATTTCTACAACTCTTATTTTTTCTTTTGTGACAGAGTGATTAGAGAACATAACTGTTGGTCACAAAAAAACATTCATGAAGTTTGGTTCTTTTATGAATTTATTATGGGACCAAATCTTTTGGGTCAAAAGTATACACACGGCAATGTTCGTGTTTGTTACATGTCCCCTTGGCAAGTTTCATTGCAATAAGGCGCTTTTGGTAGCCATCCACAAGCTTCTGCTTGAATTTTTGACCACTCTTGACAAAATTGCTGCAGTTCACCTAAATTTGTTTGTTTTCTGACATGGATTTGTTTCTTCAGCATTGTCCACACGTTTAAGTCAGGAATTTAGGAACGCCATTCTAAAGCCTTAATTCTAGCCTATTGTGGCCAAACAGCTCAATTTTTGTTTCATCGGCCATCCCATGGACAAAGCTAAGACATTCTAGGACGGGGTCTGCAACCCGCGGCTCTCGAGCCGCATGCGGCTCTTTAGCACTGCCCTAGTGGCTCTCTGGAGCTTTAACAAAAATATATGAAAAATCGAAAAAGATGAGGGGAATTTTTTTTTGGTGTGTGTTAATATGATTTCTGTAGGAGGAAAAACATGACAAAAACCTCCCTAATTGTTTTAAAGCACACTATTTACATTAAACACGATCCACAGATTCGAGTATTCGGCGAGTGCCGTTTTGTCCTACTAATTTTGGTGGTCCTTGAACTCACCATAGTTTGTTTACATGTATAACTTTCTACGATGTGTGTTATGCCATTTCTTTTTCTGTCTCATTTTGTCCACCAAAGTTTTAACTTTGTGCGTGAATGCACAAAGGTGAGTTTAGTTGATGTTATTGACTTGTGTGGAGAGCTAATCAGACATATTTGGTCACTGCAGGACTGCAAGCTAATCGATGCTAACATGCTATTTAGGCTAGCTCAGTGGTTCTTAACCTTGTTGGATGTACAGAACCCCACAAGTTTCATATGCGCATTCACCGAACCCTTCATTAGTGAAAAATAAATAAAAAAATGTTTCAAATTCTGGACAAAGTTATATGTTTTTGGTAAGACTTTAGTATAGGGAACATATTCTAAGCAACAAAGACTTAATTTTATCATGATCTGTGGTCTGGATCATGTTTTTGTTATTTTTGTGTTAGTTTTTGGACTTTTTTAGTTCCTGTTTGGGCTCCCTTGTTTTGTTTGGTTACCATGCCGACATATGATTTTCACCTGCCTTTGGTGTTCGGACCGTGCACCTGTTTCTAATCGAAGACCCTTATTTAAGCCTGTCTTTGCCAGTCAGTCGGCCTGGCGTCATTGCTTGTTTTCATGCGATACCACAGTTTATGTGGCTCGATTCATGCCGTATCCACGAAAGTCTTTTTTATTTCTTGCCACAGTTTCGTGTTTGTTCGAAGCCATAGTTTATGCATATTTTTTTCATGCTACAGTTTTGTGTTTGTTTCACGCCATGGTTTATGCTTGTTTACCTCATGCCCTGCCAAGATTTATCGAGTTAATAAATATGTTCCTACCTACAAGCCGTGTCCGGAATAGTCCGTTTGCATCCCGGGAGAACAAACCTCGCAGTAAGCTGCAACCCCTCCGTCATGACAGAATGATCATAAGTCGGTATGGTAACCAAACAAAACAAGGGAGCGCAAACAGGAACTAAAAGAGTGCAAAAAATAACAAAAACATAATCCAGACCACAGATCATGACCAATTTAGAGTTATTTGGACACTAGGGGAATATATTCTAAGTAATAAAGACTTAATTTAGAGTTATTTGGTTTGGGTTATAATGAGGCCATGTCGAATAGGCATTAATAAGTACTTAATGACTAGTCAAGAGCCAATATGTTACTAATTTGCATGTTAATAAGCAACTAATTAATGGTGAATATGTTCCCTATACTTAAGTGTTACCATGTTTTTTTTACTGGTGCACAAATTGAACCTTGCATGAACATCACCTTGTTCAAACAAAAGCAACACAGTGGATAAACTCACAACATTATTACACACATGCAAATCAGTCAGCTGTTGCCGTATCCGTAATACGCCGATAGGAAGAAGTTTGTATTTACACGATGTGTCGGGTATGTTTTGACCTCCGCCGTACCCCTAGGGTTCAATCGAACCCAGGTTAAGAACCACTGGGCTAGCTGTATGTACATATTGCATCATTATGCCTCATTTGTAGCTATGTTTGAGCTCATTTTGTTTCCTTTAAGTCCTCTTAGTTTAAATTTTCCTGAATGAATCCATTAAGTACTATCCATTTATTTAATCAAATTTATATCTCATGACACACTATTTGCATATAATATGGTTTTTAATTTTTCGTGGCTCCAGACGGATCTGTTTTTGTATTTTTGGTCCAATACGGCTCTTTCAACATTTTGGGTTGTCGACCCCTGTTCTCGAGGAAAGTTCTGTGGTCAGATGAAACAAAAACTGAGCTGCTTGGCACCAATACCCAGCAATATGTTTGGAGGAGAAAAGGTGAGGCCTTTTTAATCCCAGGAACACCACACCTACCGTCAAGCATGGCGGTGGTAGTATTATGTTTTGGGCCTGTTTTGCTGCCAATGGAACTGGTGCTTCGCAGAGAGTAAATGGGACAATGAAAAATGAGGATTACCTCCAAATTCTTCAGGGTAACCCAAAATCATCAGCCCGGAGGTTGGGTCTTGGGTGCAGTCGGGTGTTCAAACAGGACATTGACCCCAAACACACTTCAAAAGTGTTAAAGTAATGGTTAAATCAGGCTAAATATTAAGGTTATATGTGTGTGTGCACACATGTATGATCTTGTAAGGAAGCAAATGACACCTTTTTATACAAAATGAATAATTTGCAGTGTCGGTATATGACTAACAATCTTCACATGTGCTTCCATTAAGCTACGGCCAGAAGCATTTTTCTTTTCTTTTTTTTTTTCATAGCAAATCAAATAACAGGTGGACAACAACAGCCCTGCATAAACATTCATAAACAATGCAGTTTAGATTACATGCATTGTAGACTCACATTAACATTGCATGAAATCTCACTGACTCGTAAAATGCGGATATAGCTGGCGCGCGCAGAAAAACATTTGCAATGTAAATCAGGGCATATACTTGATTTATAGCTGTATTGTTTAGAATATGTTTGTTGATACAAGTCATAAAGGGGTTTACAGGGAGGATATCAAAGAAACGGCGGAAGGGGGAGAAAAAAAAGGAAATAAAGGCTTGGAAAACCAAACACTTAAAGGCTATTATCCACAAGAATGTCATCAGGAGAGATTTAAATGAAAATGTAATATTTTATATGGAAATAAAACAATAATGGAACGGTGATATCGAGGGGGAAAAAGCTAACGGGATGCAAGAGAAACAATACAATAAAATCAAAAAGTCTATTAACTGAACCTGAATAAACATACTTCGAAATGTGTTTTGGAACACAACTATTGCGAGCCTCAGGCAGAAAAAAAAAAAACCCATTATGATCTTAAATAAAATACATATTACACAGCAGGCAGTGTTATAATCTTATTGCTCACATTGCACAGTGGATTTTGGTATTGTGATCAGTGATTGGAGGAATATAGTCAAAAACATGCTGAGTGACCTTTTTAACCCAATCTATAGGAGGAAAATGTACAAACCCTGTTTCCATATGAGTTGGGAAATTGTGTTTCATTTGCAAATCCTTATCAACCCATACCATCACAGATGCTGTCTTTAGAACTTTGCGTCGATAACAATCTGGATGGTTCGCTTCCGCTTTGGTCCGGATGACACGATGTCGAATATTTCCAAAAACAATTTGAAATGTGGACTTGTCAGACCACGGAACACTTTTCCACTTTGCATCAGTCCATCTTGGATGATCTCGGGCCCAGAGAAGCCGGCGACATTTCTGGATGTTGTTGATAAATGGCGTTCGCTTTGCATAGTAGAGCTTTAACTTGCACTTACAGATGTAGCGACAAACTGTATTTAGTGACAGTGGTTTTCTGAAGTGTTCCTGAGCCCATGTGGTGATATCCTTTAGAGATTGATGTGGGTTTTTGATACCGTGCCGTCTGAGGGATCGAAGGTCACTGTCGTTTAATGTTGGTTTCCGGCCATCCCGCTTACGTGGAGTGATTTCTCCAGATGCTCTGAACCTTTTGATGATATTATGGACCGTAGATGTTGAAATCCCTAAATTTCTTGCAATTGCACTTTGAGAAACCTTGTTCTTAAACTGCTTGTTTGACTATTTGCTCACACAGTTGTGGACAAAGGGGTGTACCTCGCCCCATCCTTTCTTGTGAAAGACTGAGCATTTTTTGGGAAGCTGGTTTTATACCCAATCATGGCACCCACCTGTTCCCACTTAGTCTGCACACCTGTGGGATGTTCCAAATAAGTGTTTGATGAGCATTCTTCAACTTTATCAGTATTTATTGGCACTTTTCCCAACTTTTTTGCCACGTGTTGCTGGCATCAAACTCTATAGTTATGATTATTTGCAAAAAAAAAAATGTTTATCAGTCTGAACATCAAATATGTTGTCTTTGTAGCATATTCAACCGAATATGGGTTGAAAATCATTGTATTCCGTTTATATTTACATCAAACACAATTTCCCAACTCATATGGAAAAGGGGTTTGTATAAACAAAAGCAGTGTTGATTAACCAATTTGACCACGGTGTTCTTCCAAATCTTTAAAGTAGGTTTTACTAACTCAGACTTTAGGTATACCAGGTAAAAAATGCACTGGACTGCTGTTTTGTTTTTGTTTATTTTAAATGCACAACTTGGACAATGTTTGTCCCTTAATTGCAACATCGAGGCACTAACAAGACCCTGAGACAGACATTTGCAGCGAGCAGAGCGATATAAGCAATAGAGAAGAGTAGACGGTTTCTTATCAGGCTGCCCAGACAGGACTAAGTGTGCTCCTATTGTGATGATGGTGCTGCAAGGACACAATCGGACTTTGCAACAGAATGTTGCAACAACAAAATTACTGTGGAGGCGATTATATAACTACGTCAAAACCATGCCTCATTTTGTGTCAAATTTAAAGGGGAAAATTATCACCAGACCTACAGTATGTAAGCGTCAATATATACCTTGATGTTACAGGAAAAAGACCATATATATTTTTTAACCGATTTCCAAACTCTAAATGGGTGAATTTTGGCGAATTAAACGCCTTTCTATTATTTGCTCTCGGAGCGAGTCAAATCAGCTCTCATTTTCCGTTTTTTCGACTGTTTTCCGTACCTTGGAGACATCATGCCTCGTCGGTGTGTTGTCGGAGGGTGTAACAACACGATCAGGGACGGATTCAAGTTGATTTACGTAGAGTGTGCATCGATTAGCACGACATGCTAATGGATGCTAACATGCTATTTAGGCTAGCTGTATGTACGTTTGTAGCTATATTTGCATCCAGCCTTTCCCTCCATCCACATTTAATGCCAAACAAACACTTACCAATCGACAGATTTAAGTTGCTCCAGTGTCACAAGATGCGAAAGTCCCGATCGTTTGGTCTGCACATTTTACCGGCGATGCTAAAGCATACATGGCACATAGATGTATGGATATCCTGCAGATGCATTTCCAACAATAAAGTCAACAAAATCACAAAGGTAAGTTTTGTTGATGTTATTGACTTATGTGCTAATCAGACATATTTGGTCGCGGCATGACTGCCAGCTAATCGATGGTAACATGCTACTTAGGCTAGCTATTTATACATTTGTAGCTATATTTGCATCCAGCGTTTTCCTCCACCCACATTTAATGCCAAACAAATACTTACCAATCGACGGATTTAAGTTGCTCCAGTGTCACAAGATGCGAAAGTCCCGATCGTTTGGTCTGCACATTTTACCGGCGATGCTAAGGCAGACATGGCCGAATCGCGTCAATAGCTATTCGCTCAATAGCTTCAGTTTGTTTTTCAATTTCGTTTTTGCTATCTTCCTCCATACAGCAACCATCCGTTTCAATATATGCGTAATCTGTTGAATCGCTTAAGCCGCTGAAATCCGAGTCTGAATCCGAGCTAATGTCGCTATATCTTGCTTTGCTATCAGCCATGTTTTTTTGTATTGGCATAACTGGATGACGTCACAGGAAAATGGATGGTGGCTTCACAGTTAGAAAAAATCGGGCTCTTTAAAGCCTTTTTTCGGGATATTCCATGATGGGTAAAATTTTGAAAGAAAACTTCGAAAAATAAAAAAAAGCCACTGGGAACAGATTTTTATTGGTTTTAACCCTTCTGAAGTTGTGATCATGTTCCCCTTTAAGCATATGCAGTGTCAATGCACCACAAACCCACCATCAAAGAACAATGTTCTAGAAAGAAATGTACCGCTATTAGATGTGTTTTTAGAGTCGTCGGCGGCGATCACTCGAAACGAGTATGATTGTGGGATTGCTTTCAGGAAAACGCCTGTGCGTGGAATCTTTTAAAGTGGGAAGACTGGTGCTAAGACAGCCACCACACTGTCCTTGGCAAAGAGAAGGCCAGGGTCCAATGGTGTGGAGACCAAGACAATTGGTGGCCCATCTTTGCTGCAGCCTTCTTCCGCCTTTGTGACCGTTGTGGAGCTTCTATGCAACCATCATCCACGCACTCCGCCGTTGAGGCCTTTTGTGACTCCAACAACACTTCTTCGCTGTGGGGAGCTGTATCCGGTGGCAAGGGAAACCCAGGACGACCGGAACCTCCTCACAGCTGCATGGGGCTACCGGAGCCTCTGTCTTTTGGAGGACCCCCTATGGTGCACCTACTTGCACTTGCTTTTCTCTCGGGGTGTGCTCCCCTAGCCTTTTGTCTTCCCAGACCAACCCACAAGGCAGCAATATAGTAGTCAGGGTGTGGCTTGTACTCCTGCATTCATGTACTATCCAACCTAATCAACGTTTACATTTGAACCGATATGGTACCATATGACAGTAATTTGGAGTTGTTAAAATTGCTAATGGTAATATGTAGCATATGTAAGGCATATTCAATTAGCATTGAGCTAGCGCATTTAGAAAAGTGGAGTCCGATTGTACTTTTTGAGCACTTTCAATCAGGCTGGTTTGCTTTGTTGGCATGGAAAATTGCAGCATTACCGAGAGGCAGTCCAGCTGAGTTTGCTTTTCATGCTTGACTGCTCGTTTCTACCGCCGAATGCCGAGGCTGCAACAAGATGTGGCAAAAAAGTTATCAAAAAATATGGTACTGTTTGATTTTTACGTGAATCGGTTCTCAGTGTCACAATAGAGATTATATAAATTCAGTTAACAATGATATTGATCAGAATCTTTAATGGTGTAGAGTTTCACAGTTAAACCTCTTTGAAGCAAAAGGAAGGTAAAAGACAACCTAAAATAAACATTGGGCCCCATTCAACAACAGATCTTAAGAACAATTGTTCTTCTTAGGCCCACTTGCGAAGTTTTTAAGGAGATTGTTGTACCCACCAATGTTTTCTTAGCTGGGATTTGTTCGTAGGTATGCACTCTTAGGGTGGCTTATTTGTTCTTTAGTGTGACAATATCCCTTACTTGTATTGTCTAATGTTACATTAATATAATAGATGGATGGATAGATAGATAGATATCGCAAAATGAGCAATATATAAAGACATTTCAAAATACCGTCTGCACGCACACACACACACACACAAACAATTACCGGGGCGTTTATTTAGTGATTGGTGACACTTTAAAAGACTAAACTCACACAATGGCAATGCTTTTGCTGCTACTGCAAGATGCTACAGCTCGTGCCCTGGGGAGGGAGTGCATATTTCACGACTATGTACACCTATTTGCCCGAAGTAATGAATATTTATTTGAATCCTTTAGGCTACCTCGGCAGTCCCCCCTTTCTTAAACTTATATTTTGACATTATGTATTTCCCCCGCGTTATAAAATAAATTTCTCTCTTGTAATCTGTTTATGATTTCTCTGTGTGGTTTTATGTTAAGCTTTTCCGCTGGAATTGTGCCCTTACATGGGAAATTAAGGGTGTTTACCGATGCAAATTACGGTATTAAGGGTGTTCACATATGCATATTGGGAAAATAAGGGCGTGTTCATATGCAAATTATAATAGACACGTACGGGCTAACCATTTGGCATTCAGCAACTTAACAAAAACAGCAGATGGGAACAATTGGCCGGTTTAAGAACACGTCATGAATTTGAATAAAGTCCACTTAGGTAGAATTATAAGAGGAAAAGTTAAGAACTTATTGCTGAATGGGGCCCATTGTCATCTTGTAAACAGGAATCACTAATTAATACATCACATTCAAGGACAAGCGCATGGATATATTATAAAGCTACTAATACTTGCCATTACTTACAATAGATTCCTGTGTATTTTTATTTGAAAAGTTATGTATTCATATTTTGTGCAATATTTCATCAGTAAATACACCAATGTTAGCTACTTATGTAATGCCTGTTGTTCGGCTTTTCCGCGGGAATTGTGCCCTTACATGGGGAATTAAGGGTGTTTTACCTATGCAAATTATGGAAATTAAGGTTGTTTACATATGCATATTGGGAAAATAAGAGCGCGTTTACATGCAAAGTATGTTAGACACGTACGGGCTAACCATTTGGCGTTCAGCAATGTAAGAACAGAAGGTGGGAACAATTGGGCAGTTTAAGAACACATCATGAATTTGAATGGACTCCTCTTAGGAAGAAATATAAGAGGAAAAGTTAGGAATTTGCTGAATGGGGCCCATTATCTTCTTGTAAACAGGAATCAGTAATTAATACATCACATTCAAGGAAAAACGCATGGATATATTATAGAGCTACAAATACTTGCCATTACTTCCAATAGATTCCTGTCTATTTTTATTTGAAAAGTTATGTATTCATATTTTGTGCAGTATTTCACACATAAATACACCAAACGACTTATGTAATGCCACATATCCATGTCATTATCTTGTCAAGAGTGTGTGTGTGTGTGTGTGTGTGTGTGTGTGTGTGTGTGTGTGTGTGTGTGTGTGTGTGTGTGTGTGTGTGTGTGCGTAACGTGCTTCAAAAGTGACACTTGTTCCCCTCCTGGGTTAAGAGTTCACGTACAGTAAATGATCGCAGTTGTGTGCATGTCGCTGCCAGCCTGTTTCAACTTTTCTCGCGTCAGTGACATAGGCTCCGTTCTAATAAGGACTTTTGTCACAACAAAGCTGCTCTCAAAACTCAAGTCTGTTTTCATCTTCGTGCATGCCTTTGCCTCACCGGCCACTGTTGCCTAGCAACCGTGACAATTTGCTTTTGTGTGATGTCTTGAGGTCATTTGCATCATTTGTGCGGCTGCCTCGATTTAATACGCATAAAGGATAGCAATGGTGTCTGTGTTACACTCGTGCGGCGGCGGTGAAGTTAATTGGGGATTTTTGTGAGTGAGCGCTTGAGCATTGAACTCATGACGTCGGACACACCATTGGGTGTACCAGTGTTTTTCAACCGCTGTGCCGCGGCACACTAGTGTGACGTGAGATACAGTCTGGTATGCCGTGGGAGATTATCTAGTAGTTTCACCTATTTGGGTTAAAACATTTTTTTGCAAACCAGTATTTATAGTCTGCAAATGATGTGTTGTTGATTGACGGTGCTGGCTAGAGCTCGGTAGAGTAACCGTGTGATAATCTTCCATATCAGTAGGTGGTGGCAGCAGGTAGCAAATTGCTTTGTAGTTGTCGGAAACAGTGGGAGGCAGCGTTCAGGTAAAAAGGTGTCTAATGCTTGAAGCAAAAATAAACACAAGGTGAGCGCCCCTAAGAAGCTTAGGGAAGGTTATGCAGAACGAAACTAAAACTGAACAGGCTACAAAGTAAAAAAAAACTGAATGCTGGACGACAGCAAAGACTTACTGTGGAGCAGAGACAGCGCCAACAATGTACATCTGAACATGACATGACAATTAACAATGTCCCCACAGAGAAGGATGAAAACAACTGAAATATTCTTGATTGCTGAAACAAAGTAGATGTGGGAAATATCGCTCAAAGGAAGACATTAAATTGCTACAGGAAAGTACCAAAATAGCCGCCAAAATAGGAGTGCAAGACAAGAAATAAAAATAAGTCACGGCGTGATGTGACAGTACACCTACTTTGAGACAAGAGCTATAGTGATGCATGGTGTGTTATGGTTAAAAGAAATTCCCAACAATCGCGACAACCTTTTACTGTCTACTGAGTTTCGTTTTTTTTAATGATTTCTACTGATTTCAGGATTTTTTCAACACAAAAAATGTGGCTCGGCTCAAAAAGGTTGAAAACCACTGGTGTAAACAATCTGCGCATGCCCAACCTGATGCAATCTCTAAAAATGTCGCTTTTACCTACAAATGGTTAAATTATCACCTAACTGGCAATTGCACACGCACTCTTGTGTATTTTGTTTCACTTTCATTAAGTAGCTTAGTAGCAGAGATGAGTAGGGAACCCAAATATTGTACTCAAGTAAGAGTACAGTTACTTTAAAATACTGTGACTCGAGTTAAAGTAAAAAATAGTCATCACCAGTATTGTGCTACTGAAGCAAGTCCGTTTTTTGGAATTTTTGTAAGGGTCAACCCTTACGACATTTCAGCGAAAAAAAGTTTTCAAAAAAAACTGCATTTTCTAACGTTTTCTGGTTTTGTCGGAACTCCTGATGATGTTTTGAGACATCTACTACAACTGCCAGTATCGTGCTCCCGAAGTAGGTCCTTTTTTGAATTTTTTTGTAAGGGTCCCCCCTTATGACAATTTGGCCTAATGTTTTCCAAAAAAGTGCATTTTCTGCCATTTTCGGGTTTTGTCGGGACTCCTGATGATGTTTTGAGACTTCTCCTAGAACAGGGGTGTCAAACTTAAATACAGAGTGGGCCAAAATGTAAAACTGAACAAAGCCGCTCGCCGAGGTTGAACAAATTATTAATAGGGACCCCAAAAAGTTTTGCGTTGAATATTGAACAAGCAATGCTTATATAACTTTATAGTGACATGCAACACTTAGTCTCAAATAATAATAATAATAATTAAAAAATATCAATGGCATATTAAACAAAATTTAAATAAAAATCTTGTGTCTCCTTTCTATTTGCAGCCTTCGGAGGTACATATCAAAAATAAACTTTTTCCACAGCCTCATGATAAATTTGAAAATAAAATGAGAATGATTTAAACAATCAAGCATTGAAGTAGCAAGAGAAAGTGCATGAATAAAACGTTAATTATTGTTCAGTTTTCTACACTGATTTGCATTAAGACTGAATATGGAACAAGCAACGCTTACATAACTTAATCATACAAAAGCAACCATCAAAAAACAAACGAAAAAACATCAATGGTACATTAAATAAAATTAAAAAAAACAAAAAAACATATTGCCTCTTTTCCAATTAACGCCCTCTGAGGTAAATATCAACATTATCGTTTTCACAGGCTAATAAATTTGAAAATAAAATAACAATGAAGTGGGCGGGGTTTGGGGGGGCGGGGGGTGTATATTGTAGCGTCCCGGAAGAGTTAGTGCTGCAATGGTCTCTGGGTATTTGTTCTGTATGTGGAACTGTTCCTGGTCGTGGAACTGTGGACCAGCTCTATACTCTCGGCAGGGTTCTTGAGGGTGCATGGGAGTTTGCCCAACCAGTCTACATGTGCTTTGTGGACTTGGAGAAGGCATTCGACCGTGTCCCTCGGGAAGTCCTGTGGGGAGTGCTCAGAGAGTATGGGGTATCGGACTGTCTTATTGTGGCGGTCCGCTCCATGTATGATCAGTGCCAGAGCTTGGTCCGCATTGCCGGCAGTAAGTCGGACACGTTTCCAGTGAGGGTTGGACTCCGCAAAGGCTGCCCTTTGTCACCCATTCTGTTCATAACTTTTATGGACAGAATTTCTAGGCGCAGTCAAGGCGTTGAGGGGTTCCGGTTTGGTGGCCGCGGGATTAGGTCTCTGCTTTTTGCAGATGATGTGGTCCTGATGGCTTCATCCGGCCGGAATCTTCAGCTTTCACTGGATCGGTTCGCAGCCGAGTGTGTAGCGACTGGGATGAGAGTCCATGGTTCTTGCCTGGAAAAGGGTGGAGTGCTATCTCCGGGTTGGGGAGGAGACCCTGCCCCAAGTGGAGGAGTTCAAGTACCTAGGAGTCTTGTTCACGAGTGGGGACGTTGTATCGATCCGTTGTGGTGAAGAAGGAGCTGAGCCGGAAGGCAAAGCTCTCAATTTACCGGTCGATCTACGTTCCCATGTTCACCTATGGTCATGAGCTTTGGGTCATGACCAAAAGGATAAGATCACGGGTACAAGCGGACAAAAATGAGTTTCCTCCCCTGTGTGGCGGGGCTCTCCCTTAGAGATAGGGTGAGAAGCTCTGTCATCCGGGAGGAGCTCAAAGTAAAGCTGCTGCTCCTCCACATCGAGAGGAGCCAGATGAGGTGGTTCGGGCATTTGGTCAGGATGCCACCCGAACGCCTCCCTAGGGATGTGTTTAGGGCACATCCAACCGGTACGAGGCCACGGGGAAGACCCAAGACACGTTGGGAAGACTATGTCTCCCGGCTGGCCTGGGAACGCCTCGGGATCCCCCGGGAAGAGCTACGCGAAGTGGCTGGGCAGAGGGAAGTCTGGGCTTTCCTGCTTAGGCTGCTTCCCCCGCGACCCGACCTCGGATAAGCGGAATAAGATGGATGGATGGATGGCAATGGCATATCAAACAAAATTTAAATAAAAATCCTGTGCCTTTTTTCTATTTGCAGCCTTCGGAAGTACATATCAAAAATAAACTTTTTCCACAGGCTCATAATAAATTTGAAAATAAAATAACGATTTAAACAATCAAGCCTTGAAGTAGCAAGAGAAAGTGCAGGAGTAAAACGTTAATTATTGCTCAGTTTTCTACATTGATTTGCTTTAACACTGAATATGGAACAAGCAACGCTTACATAACTTAGTCATGCAAAAGCAACCATCAAAAAACAAACGAAAAAACATCAATGGTACATTAAATAAAATAAAATAAAATAAATAATGCCTCTTTTCCATTTACAGCCCTCTGAGGTAAATATCAATATTAACGTTTTCACAGGCTAATACATTTGAAAATAAAATAACAATGAGGTGGGCAGGGTTGGGACGGCGGGGTGTGTATATTGTAGCGTCCCGGAAAAGTTAGTGCTGCAAGGGTTTCTGGGTATTTGTTCTGTATGTTGTGTTCGGTGCGGATGTGTCTGTCATTCTTGTTTGATGTGGGTTCACAGTGTGGCGCATATTGGTAACAGTGTTAAAGTTGTTTATACGGCCACCCTCAGTGCGACCTGTATGGCTGTTGACCAAGTATGCGTGGCGTTCAATTATGTGTGTGTAAGAGCTGCATATATTACGTGGCTGTGCCGGCACGCAGTTTGTATGGAGGAAAAGCGGACGTGATGACAGGTTGTAGAGGACGCTAAAGGCAGTGCCTTTAACCCATGCCCCCAATATATTTGTCCAAGTGGAAATCGGGAGAAATTTGGGAGAATGGTTGCCCCGGGAGATTTTCGGGAGGGGCACTGAACTTCAGGAGACTCCCAGGAAGCATTAGCGATGAATGTGGTGTTACAGCGGCACGGCCGCTGTACAATACCTGCGGGCCAGCTCTAATGTTAGATTGATAATGCCTCAAGGGCCAAATTAAATTACACGGTGGGCCATATTTGGGCCACGGGCCAGAGTTTGACACCCATGTCCTAGAACTACAGCACCAGTATTGTGCTGCTGAAGCAAGTCCGTTTATTTTTTTATTTTTATGCAAGGGTCCCCCCTTACGACATTTTAGTGAAAAAATGTTTTCCAAAAAAGTGAATTTTCTGCCATTTTGGGGTTTTTTCAGGCTTTCGGATAACGTTTTGAGACCTCTCCTAGAACTACAGCCCCAGTATGAACTGCTGGAGCAAGTCCGTTTTTTTTTTGTTTACTGTAAGGGTCCCTTACGAAATTTTTGCGAAAAAAATGTTTTCCAAAAATATGCATTTTCTGACATTTTCGGGTTTTATCGGTACTCCTGATAACGTTTTGAGACATCTCCTACAACCACAATTACCAGTATTGTGCTGCTGAAGCAAGTCCTTTTTTTTTTTTTTTTTGTAAGGGTCCCCCTTGTTGCGAAAAAAAGTCTTCAAAAACTATGCATTTCCTGCCATTTTTGTGTTTTGTCGGGACTCCTGATGAGGTTTTGAGACCTCTCCTACAACTAACAGTATCGTGCTGCCGAAGCAGGTCCGTTTTTTTGAATGTTTTTTAAGGGTCCCTCCTTATGACATTTTAGCGAAAAAAGGTTTTCCGAAAATTTAAATTTTCTGCCATTTTCGGGTTTTTTCTGTACTCCTGAGGATGTTTTGAGACATCTCATACAACTACCAGTATTGCGCTGCTGAAGCAAGTTGGTTTTTTTTAATTTTTTGTATGGATCCCCCCTTTTGACATTTCTGCGGAAAAAAAAGTTTTCCAAAAAAAACTGCATTTTCTAACATTTACGGGTTTTGTCGGATATCCTGATGAGGTTTTGAGACATCTCCTACAAGTACCAGTAGTATCGTGCTGCCGAAGCAGGTCCGTTTTTTTGAATTTTTTTTAAGGGTCCCCCCTTACGACATTTTAGCGAAAAAATATTTTCCAAAAATTTAAATTTTCTGCCATTTTCGGGTTTTATCTGTACTCCTGATGAGGTTTTGAGAAATCTCCTACAACTACCAGTATTGTTACCGAAGCAAATTCGTTTTTTGGAATTTTTTGTATGGATTCCCCCTTTTGACATTTCTGCGAAAAAGTTTTCCAAAAGAACTGCATTTTCTAACATTTTAGGGTTTTGTCGGATGTCCTGATGAGGTTTTGAGACATCTCCTACTAGTACCAGTATTGTGTTACCGAAGCAAGTTGTTTTTTTTTTTAAAATTTTATGGATCCCCCTTATGACATTTCAGAGAAAAAAAGTTTTCCAAAAAAACTGCATTTTCGAACATTTTCGGCTTTTGTCAGATGTCCTGATGACATTTTGAGACATCTCCTACAACTACCAGTATTGTGCTGCCAAAGCAGGTTCGTTTTTTTTTTTGTTTTTTTTGTAAAGGTTCCCCCATACGACATTTTAGCGGAAAAAAAAAGTTAAAAAAAATATGCATTTTCTGCTATTTTGGGTTTTGTCGGGACTGCTAATGACGTTTTGAGACATCTTCTACAACTACAGCACCAGTATTGTGCTGCTGAAGCAAGACCGTATTTTTTTTATTTTTTGTAAGGGCCCCCCCCCCTTTACGACATTTTAGCGAAAAAAAAAAGTAAAAAAAATAAATAAATGCATTTATTTAGTACTTATCCATTTGTTAGTTCTTGGACTAAGCGTGTGTGTGTGTGTGTGTGTGTGTGTGTGTGTGTGTGTGTGTGTGTGTGTGTGTGTACGTGTGTGTGTAAAACATAATTAATTTACAATTTAATTCATCATGTAACTCAGGGGTCCCCAACCTTTTTTGCACCAGGGACCGGTTTAAAGTAGGCACAATTTCCAGGGACTGGCCTTCCACAAGTGGCAAATAAAATCATGTAGAGCAAATAAGTGCGTCAAAAATCTCACCATAATGTAGAACTAGTGCAGTGGTTCGCAAACTTTCTTCACCAAGTACCACAATGACCAACATTTTTAATATACAGTAGCGTAGTTGGCCTTAATATTCACTAAAAACTGAGGTTTTATTCAACGCACAAATTTCATATTTTTGATCACATGCAGTTTGAACAGTAACACTGTGTTTAAGTAATTCAATAGCGTACCACTAGATGGAGCCCGAATACTGTACTACACTTTGAGTACCACTGAATTAGTGGGAACCCCTGGCCTGTTGCCTTAGCAAAAAATCTCTCCAAACACTTTTGTTTTGTAATCCTTTTCTTCGCTAATAGTAAGCTTTGTTTTGGCTTTATGATGGGTTATATGTGATACATCACATTCAAGGACAAGTGCATGGATATGTAATAAAGCAAAAAATACTTGCCATTAGTTGCAATAGATTCCTGTCTATTTGTAAATCTGAAAGTTATGTATTCATATTTTGTGCAATAATTCACACGCAATTACACCAATATTAGCTTTGTTGCTGCAATTTTCCATGCAAAAGTAAATGTGTTATTGCTAACTACTTTTGTAACAGGACTCTGTGCAATAATACCAGCACTTTAACTTAATGCCACTGTGGAACCAAGAGGTGATACCAACCGTGATAGTTTAACCTGTAATGTGTTGTTTTCTTGGTTTATAATTGCACAAAACAGCCAAAGGTTTAGCTGATGATCAAAAGTTTATTTAGGGCTTAGAGCAGGGGTCACCAACGTTGTGCCCAAGGGCACCCAGTCGCCCGTAAGGACCAGATGAGTAGCTCGCTGGCATGTTCTAAAAATAGCTCAAATAGCAGCACTTACCAGTGAGCTGCCTCTATTTTTTTTTTATTTTATCTATTTACTAGCAAGCTAGTCTCGCTTTGCTCAACATTTTTAATTTCTAAGAGAGACAAAACTCATATAATTTGAAAATCCAAGAAAATATTTTAAAGACTTGTTCCACTTTTTTAAATTCATTTATTTTTTTATTTTGCTTCTTGTAAGCATCAAAGACAATTTTACAGAAAAAATGCAACCTTAAAAAATATTTTGGGATTTTTAAACACTTACCTTTTTACTTTTTAAATTCCTTCCTCTTCTTTCCTGACAATTTAAATCAATGCTCAAGTACATTTATTTTTTTATTGTAATGAATAATAAATACATTTTAATTTAATTTTTCAGTTTAGCTTCTGTTTTTTCGACGAAGAATATTTGTGAAATATTTCTTCAAACTTATGATTAAAATTCAGAAAAAAATATTTGTCTCTGTTAGAAATATAGTTTGGTCCAATTTGTTATATGTTCTAACAAAGTGCAGATTGGATTTTAACCTACTTAAAACATGTAATCAAAATTCTAAAATGAATCTTAATCAGGAAAAATTACTGATGATGTTCCAAAAATTATTTTTTTAATTTTTTCAAAAAGATTCGAATTAGCTAGGTTTTTTCCTTCTTTTTTTCAGTTGAATTTTGAATCTTTAAAGAGTCTGAATATATTCATCAAAATATTTATACGTTTCTATATATATTTATTGTGAGAAAGCATTAAGATGATCAATGTTTCCACTACGATAAAGATTAATTAATTATTAATAACATATATAGAGTTAAAGGTAAATTGATCAAATTGGCTATTTCTGGCAATTTATTTAAGTGTGTATAAAACTGGTAGCCCTTCGCATTAGAGTATCCGCCATGAGAGAGGTGGTTGTGATTTCAAACCCTGGCCGAGTCATACCAAAGACTATAAAAATCGGACCCATTACCTCCCTGCTTGGCACTCGGCCTCAAGGGTTGGAATTGCGGGTTGAATCACCACAAAATGATTCCCGGGCGTGGCCACCGCTGCTGCTCAGTGCTCCCCTCACTTCCCAAGGGGTGATCAAGGGTGATGGGTCAAATGCAGAGAATAATTTCGCCACACCTAGTGTATGTGTGACAATAATTGGTAATTTAACTTAAATTGTTTTATATTATAAAGTTAAACACTTTTCCATCTTTAACTCCTATGGTGACTTTGCTCCTGATCTGGAAAATCTTTGTGTGCAAAAAAACTAATTTTTTAGACTTAGACAAACTTTAATGATCCACAAGGGAAATCGTTAAATTTTTTGGCAACATATATATCTGCGGCTAACAGTCCGGTGGGGCTAATTATATGGATTAAAAAAAAAATTCTAGGACTCAGCGGGTGCGGTTTATGGTCCGGGAAATATAGTACGAGATGTGTAAATTCAGGAATGGATAGGCTGACCATATTCTGAAATCCCCAAAAAAGGACACATATATGCGTGCACGCAAAAGCCGGTACAAGGTGAAAATTTGCCAATGATACTTGAACTTGCTTTATAAATAATATATTGATCTGAATGAAGGATTTTTTTTCTCCTCTGTTGACAGCAGTTTTGGGGCTAGAAATTTTCAAAATGGGGTCCAACAGTCCATTTTTAGGGGGGACACTTTTTTGTAAGTGTTTTGAAAAAAAAAAAAGATACACGTATGCATTTTCCTGTTATATCTCACATTCTATATTTTGTTTTGGAAAAGGGTTGTCCGAAACGTTAATTAATTAAAAAATAACAAAGAAAGAAAAAAAATGTGTATACATATGTAAATGTATTCAGTTATAAACATTCATTCACTTTCTTCTTTCCTTCATTTATCTAAACTTTACTGCTGCTGGTAGTTTTTTCTATGTTTTTATTGTAGGTTTTAGGTGTATTTATTTCAGAATAAAAGTGTTTTGCTTCGGTCATGAAATGATGATAATGGTGTGCCAGGGCATACATACATTTTGTATTTAACGCTTAAAATCTCTGAAGTCTACATCAACTTCACATCTATTCTTCATTTCAAAATGTTTTATGTTTTTTTTATGTTTTTTTGTTGGTTTTCCACCCTTTTTTGTCAAACAAAACTGTTTTTAATGGCAAACACACAAAATATGCAAAATCTTCCACCAAAATATTTTTCAAAGTAAAATATTTTATGTGAAGTAATCGGAACCTTGGATAAGTCAATAATTTATAATATTGATTTTGATTCAATATTATGTTTTGAGCAATGACAGTTTGAAAGATTAAAAAAAAACAGCTTTGTTTTATTAGTCAACATTGCAACTTTATCTAATTACATTTCACCCTTTAAGCTTTTTTATTTTACTTTTGTTATGTTTTTGTTCATTTTAATAGTATTTTTGGAATGCGCCGTGTCCCTTTGAAACATTAGCTGTGGGCCGCAAATGGCCTACGGGTCACACTTTTGACACCCTTGCTATAAATAATAAAACATTGAATCTGATAAATCTATCGATAAAAAGCAGATTGTAGCGGCGCATGCGCGTTTATCATAACTCTCTCTCTGTCTCCGCCCCTCCCTCACGAATGCTACTGGTGTGCAGTTCTTCGCAATTTGTTTTGTTTTTAACCCCTCCTAAACCCTGGACGTATATTGAAAATACACGCAACCCTAAGTCGAAATGCTGGGCATTTGAGGCATTTAAAAAAAACTCCTCCCGGACAGCCCCGCAAAAGAGGACATGTCTGGGGATAAGAGGACGTATGGTCAGTCTAGGAATAGATGAAGTATCAAAGTCTGGCTCTGTGGTGTTTATATGTAAAATTTGCTTTAAAATGCCCGCATGCTAACAGTTAGGATTGGTGACGTACCCACACACTTGACTCTGAGGTGTTCAGTTTGCATAAGACAATTTGTTTAAAAATCTGGATAAATGCAATTGACTTTATGTACCGCAATACAGCCAAGCCATCCTAGTCTGGGCATGCTTCCTCTTCCATCCATGTTTTACCACTTGTCCCTTTTTGGGGTAGCGGGGGGGGAGTGCCGGGGCTTAGACGATAAATACTCAATGTGTTCCATTGTCCGGTTCAAACACAAAAGATCTATTAAAAAGACAAGAAGCAGGGAATCATGCAGAGACAGAGTTCAATTTAGCTAATGAGGAGAACGCATGGCGCTGCACACTTAGTCACAGTCTGGCCCTACGCTCTAAGGTTCAGCTCCCGCGTCCCTCTTTTTATTCAGAGTTCTATAGTCAACATCACTGAGACTGCCTCTACAGGAGTGGTCACATATATTATGCAAAGCAGGTCCAGGGCGCACAGTACGTGACGTAATGGGCTGGGGTATTTGTGATTTCGCCTTGTCACTGCTTCGTCTGCGTGTTGTCATCTTTGTTGAAGTCCTTGGCTGTTAGCGGGCGAAAACAAAGATAACATCTGTGGCTGAGGCCACCCCTCAGACAAGAAGTTTTGTCCTTGCATAGATTAGAAAAAGTCTAACTGGAGCACAACAGCTAATAACTAAAGCAACAGACTTTAAGCATACTAAAGTTAGTGTGATAGTATATGCATAATTATTCTAACATCCGTTTAAGCCCGTGAGCATGAACTGATGAAGCCTGCAAAAACGTCTTCTCAAAAAATCTTCATCACCCTGAGAATACACTCCTCTGGATGAATGATAACACACATACATACTTATTTTGTTCGGTGTACTTTTTTTTTTGCACCTGACTTGCAACGCCTGCGACACATTTATCCTAGCGGCCGCAGATGATTAATGGTTGTTGACACAAACACAAACAGCGGGAAGCGCAGACTGAGCGAGACAGATGAAGACAGATAGAGGCAGAGGGAGAAGCTCAAGTTAAATACCCACATATCACCATTGTAGGCGCTGTGGATAATAGGTCTCTGAAGGAACTCCTTCCTCAACACAAGCCACCTCCTTCAAAGGCTTCCAAGTGTTCAATTTATGGCAGAGAGGATGCCAGGGAGAACCACTTAAGGCTAAGCTGCAACTTGTTGTTAAATATTGTGCAGCGCTTGTAAAATCTGCTTTTTTGTATATGAAGGAGTTTGGTTGACCACATCCATCTATTTTCTGCTCATCCGAGGTCAGGTCGCGGGGGCAGCAGCCTAAGCAGAGAAGCCGAGAGTTCCCTCTCCCCAGCCACTTCATCCAGCTCCAGCCAGGAGCATACTTGCCAACCCTCCCGATTTCCCCGGGAGACTCCCGAATTTCAGTGCCATTGTCCTGGAATTTCTCCCGATTTTCCACCAGGACAAGTGCTTTTTTAAAGGCCTACTGAAACCCACTACTACCGACCACGCAGTCTGATAGTTTATATATGAATGATGAAATCTTAACATTGCAACACATGCCAATACGGCCGGTTTAGTTTACTAAATCGCAATTTTAAATTTCGGGCGAGGTATCCTGTTGAAAACGTTGCGGTATGATGGCACGTCACAGATTGTAGTGGACATTTTGATCCAGCTTTTAGTAGTCTGCTTTAATCGCATAGTTACACAGTATTCTGGAAATCACTGGTCAAACGCTGATGTTGGTCGAGAAGGCCTGGCTCCCAGTCTCTGTTCTAATTCATCCCAAAGGTGTTTTATTGGGTTCAGGTCAGGACTCTGTGCAGGCCAGTCAAGTTCATCCACACCAGACTCTGTCATCCATGTCTTTATGGACCTTGCTTTGTGTACTAGTGCACAGTCATGTTGGAAGAAGAAGGGGCCCGCTCCAAACTGTTCCCACAAGGTTGGGAGCATGGAATTGTGCGAAATGGAGCATTCCAAGTTCCTTTCACTGGAACTTAGGGGCCAAGCCCAACTCCTAAAAAAAACAATACACAATAATTCCCCCTCTACTAAATTTCGCACTCGGCACAATGCAGTCCGAAATGTAGCGTTCTCCTGGCAACCTCCAAACCCAGACTCGTCCATCAGATTGCCAGATGGACAAGTGTGATTCATCACTGCAGAGAAGGTGTCTCCCCTGCTCTAGAGTGCAGTGGAAATGTGTTTTACACCAGTGGTCCCCAACCTTTTTGTAGTTCTGGACCGGTCAACGCTTGATGATTCTTTTTTTTTTCTTCTTTTTTTTTGTCATGAAAAAGGGAGTTTTTTATGGGTTGGTGCTCTAATTGTAAGTGTATCTTGTGTTTTTTATGTTGATTTAATAAAATAAAAAAAATAATGATAATAAAAAAATTATTCTGCAGCCCGGTGGTTGGGGACCACTGCTTTACACCACTGCATCCGACGCTTTGCTTTGGACGTGGCGATGAATGGCTTAGATGCAGCCGCCCGGCCATGGAAACCCATTTCATGAAGCTCTCTGCGTACTGTACGTGGGCTAATTGGAAGGTCACATGAAGTTTGGAGCTCTATAGCAACTGAAAGTCAGCAACCTCTCTGCACTATGCGCTTCAGTATCCGGTGACCCCTCTGTTAGTTAATGTGGCCTAAAACTTTGTGGCTGAGTTGCTGTTGTTCCCAAACTCTTACATTTTCTTATTATAAGGCCGACAGTTGACTTCGGAATATCTAGGAGCGAGAAAATTTCACGACTGGATTTAGATTAGATTAGATTAGATAGTACCTTATTTGTTCCGTCAGGAGAGTTCCTTCAGGAAAATTAAAATTTTCAGCACAATCCCATTCAAGTTTTGACAAACATTACAGGGAGACAGAACAGGATCGCTGACGGGTCTGCCGGCTTCCAGCTCCCCTTACAAAAAAGATGAGATACAGGTAAACAAGGGGGAATGGGAGAAAAAAATAGAAGATTAAAATAAAATAAAATAAAAATCTGTCTTAGCCTGGGCCCTGGAGAGGGGGTGCAGACTGAGGCCCAGGGAGCCATGGTACACAGCCCTCTTCCATGTGTGTAAGAGGGAAACATCAAACATCAAAGAACACAGAGGACATTAAAGACATTAAAGCAGCAGATACAAGCAGACACTTCTACATACAGCTATGAATAAAAACTAAAAGAAACATATGCACTGTGGTGGCCTCTGCGGTGTTCATCGCCATCGTCCGCTGGGGTGGAGGGAGCATGGCCAGAGACAGGAGCAGACCCAACAAAGCAACCAAGACAGCAGACTCCACTCTCGGCCAGTGTCCAGTCTGCATGGATGAGCGAGGATACGTCCAAGGTGACTGAGGTGTCCGACACGAAGCCTCTCCGTCCCAGCGCTCAGTGCTAGCTCCGCAGCCCTGTCCCCTCATCCGAACCTCCTCCAGTCCCTCCAAACTCTGCAGTCCTGTCCCCTCATCCGCATCTCCTCCAGTCCCTCCAAACCGACTCCGGTGTGGCAGACACCCAGCAGCTGGTCTCCATGGCCAAAAGGCTCCCAGGAGGCAGATCCAGAAGTCCACAAAAAAAGCACCACAGAGGTCACGAAAGTGGCACCCCTTGTCACACAGTCCCAAAGGGTCCCGGACCAAAAGGCAAAAAAATATAATAAGACATGAAAACAAGAGGGAAACACAAAAGGATGACACAAGAGCACAGAGCTCCTGCCAACAGCAGCCACTACAGCAGCGCCATCTTGGAAAAAATAAAAATAAATTGTTGCACAGGTGGCATCATATGACAGTTCCACGCTGGAAATCACTGAGAGTGGCCCATTCTTTCACAAATGTTTGTAGAAACCGTCTCCATGCCTAAGTGCTTGATTTTATACACCGGGCCAAGTGATTATGAGACCGGATTCTGAGCTTTTGGATGGGTGGCCAAATACTTTTGGCAATATATTATATATAGGTCTGATCAAAATAATACAAATAAGCCAGGTGACTTGTTTTAAGGTGAATGTCTCAAAGGTGTCGGGATGTATTTATGGATTTCACAATAAGTGCTGTTCTCGATTTGAGTCGGATTCCAGATTGTATGAGTGACATTTGGACTTAAACATCCACTTTAAGTCCATGCTGCATATAAACAGTTCAGTGCCCGTTTCCGCAGACAGGTTTCCTTCACTCGTCCTCCCGAAGGCACACTCGTGCTAATGCACCTGACATGCTTCAAAATCAATATCTTGCCAGTGTTTGTCTTGTGTAAGAGTATACTGTGGGTTTTTGCTCTGCGGAAGATTACGCAACACATTGCCGAAACAGCTAGTGACATAAGTGAGTAACAAGAAAAGTGACGTGGCCACCAGGTGAGGTATTGTTTTTGTTTTTTAACAAAAATTAATCGCCTAATCAGTGTTTACTCTCTGGGGACATTCAGTTTTAATTATCATCAAAGCCACAATAGACATAAAAGTCCTTAAAGGGCACCCACAGTATGATGAATTTTCCATCCATCCATCCATTTTTTACCGCTTATTCCCTTTGGGGTCGCGGGGGGCACGGATGCCTATCTCAGCCACAATCGGGCGGAAGGCAGGGTACACCCTGGACAAGTCGCCACATCATCGCAGATGATGAATTTTGTTTCTTACAATGTTAAACAAGGCCAAAGTATCAAATCAAAAGGTTCATGCATTTGCCGTGTGCTTACTTATTTCAGCGTTTTCTAGCAGAGGAGGGAAGAAAGGTACGATCAAGTATTATTTTCATATAATTACGGCATGATGACATGGACGTGCAACATGCAGCGACATTTTCTTTTGTATTGTACCATATGTCCCGGCAAGAAATCTGCGTTCAAAAGACTCCGGCTTATTAGTGATTCCTAAAACCCAAAAAAAGTCTGCGGGCTACAGAGCGTTTTCCGTTCGGGCTCCAGTACTCTGGAATGCCCTCCCGGTAACAGTTCGAGATGCTACCTCAGTAGAAGCATTTAAGTCTCACCTTAAAACTCATCTGTATACTCTAGCCTTTAAATAGACCTCCTTTTTAGATCAGTTGATCTGCCGCTTCTTTTCTTTTTTCTCCTATGCCCCCCCCCCTCCCTTGTGGAGGTGGTCCGGTCCGATGACCATGGATGAAGTACTGGCTGTCCAGAGTCGAGACCCAGGATGGACCGCTCGTCGGGACCCAGGATGTATCGGTTGGGGACATCTCTACGCTGCTGATCCGCCTCGGCTTGGGATGGTTTCCTTTGGACGGGACTCTCGCTGCTGTCTTGGATCCGCTTTAAACTGAACTCTCGCGGCTGTGTTGGAGCCACTATGGATTGAACTTACACAGTATCATATTAGACCCGCTCGACATCCATTGCTTTCGGTCCCCTAGGAGGGTGGGGGGAGGGTTGCCCACATCTGAGGTCCTCTCCAAGGTTTCTCATAGCCAGCATTGTCACTTGCGTCCCACTGGATGTGAATTCTCCCTGCCCACTGGGTGTGAGTTTTCCTTGCCCTTTGTGGGTTCTTCCGAGGATCTCGTAGTCGTAATGGTTTGTGCAGTCCTTTGAGACATTTGTGATTTAGGGCTATATAAATAAACATTGATTGATTGGATTGATTTCTTTATGCAGAGTAAATCAATCCGCAAATGTGCGGGTGTAGCTGATGTTGTGACCGGGTGAATCTATAATAATATAATGATCTTGAATTTTATTTTCAGTCGAGTCTGAAAAAGAATAACAGTGACAACTCTGAGATATATATTTAAACAGTGTACATTTTCAAAATAGGTGGCGACTTGTCCAGGGTGTACTCCGCCTTCCGCCCGATTGTAGCTGAGATAGGCGCCAGCGCCCCCAAAAAAGGGAATAAGCGGTAGGAAATGGATGGATGGATACATTTTCAAAATATGAATTAGTGTACTTTTTGAGAGGGTAGGCCGTGGTTTCATTTGCAATCTGGGAACGCCAGAATCGATCATCTTGAAAAGAGATTTTTTTTTAAAATTGGTAAGAAAAGTGAAAGTGAAGCAAAATGTATGCAAAATGTACACCAAAGCATGTCTAATACGTACTATCTAGAACACAAGGAGTTTTTAAAAGTAGTTTAAAATCATTTAGTAATTGAAGGGCTTATATACATGTTTTGTTTTGCTCAAATTCTCAAACTTCCATCTTAAACCGAAATATCAAACTTGTTATGTTTTGGGGGGGTTTTTTTGTTTGTTTTTGTTTTTTGACTGTTTTGAATGCCTTTTGATCAGATAATGTACACAGGTTTGAATCAATAAAATAACTCATGCAAATGTATACAAATGGAAAACGGTGACATCATTTGATTGACAAATTCATACAAACCCCGTTTCCATATGAGTTGGGAAATTGTGTTAGATGTAAATATGAACTGAATACAATGATTTGCAAATCCTTTTCAACCCATATTCAATTGAGTACACTAAAAAGACAAGATATTTGATGTTCAAACTCATAAACTTTTTTTTTTTTTTTGCAAATAATAATTAAGTTAGAATATCACGTCTGCAACACGTGCCAAAGTAGTTGGGAAAGGACATGTTCACCACTGTGTTACATCACCTTTTCTTTTAACAACACTCAATAAACATTTGGGAACTGAGGAAACTAATTGTTGAAGCTTTGAAAGTGGAATTCTTTCCCATTTTTGTTTTATGTAGAGCTTCAATCGTTCAACAGTCCGGGGTCTCTGCTGTCGTATTTTACGCTTCATAATGCGCCACACATTTTCGATGGGAGACAGGTCTGGACTGCAGGTGGGCCAGGAAAGTCCACGCACCTTTTTTTTTTTTTTTACCAAGCCATGTTGTTGTAACACGCACTAAATGTGGCTTGACATTGTCTTGCTGAAATTAAGCAGGGGCGTCCATGAAAAAGATGGCGCTTATATGGCAGCATATGTTGTTCCAAAACCTGTATGTATCTTTCAGCATTAATGGTGCCTTTACAGATGTGTAAGTTAACCATGCCTTGGGCACTAATACACCCCCATACCATCACAGATGCTGGCTTTTGAACTTTGCGTCGATAACAGTCTGGATGGTTTGATTGCCCTTTGGTCCGGATGACACCATGTTGAATATTTCCAAAAACCATTTGAAATGTGGACTCGTCAGACCACAAAACACTTTTCCACTTTGCATCAGTCCATCTTAGATGATCTCGGGCCCAGAGAAGCCGGCTGCGTTTCTGGATGTTGTTGATAAATGGCTTTCGCTTTGCATTGTAGAGCTTTAACTTGTACTTTCAGATGTAGCGACGAACTGTATTTAGTGACAGTGGTTTTTTGAAGTGTTCCTGAGCTCATGTGGTGAAATCCTTTTAGAGATTGATGTCGGTTTTTAATACAGTGCCGTCTGAGGTATCGAAGGTCACTGTCATTCAATGTTGGTATCCGTTCATGCTGCTTACGTGGAGTGATTTCTCCAGATTCTCTGAACCTTTTGATGATACTATGGACCGTAGATGTTGAAATCCCTATTTGTCTTGCAATTGCACTTTGAGAAACGTTCTTAAACGGTTTGACTATTTCCTCACGCATTTGTGAACAAAGGGGTGTACCTCGCTCTATCCTTTCTTATGATAGACTGAGCAATTTTTGGGACGCTGTTTTTATACCGTATCATGGCACCCACCTGTTCCCAATTAGCCTGTTCAGCCTGAACATCAAATATGTTGTCTTTGTAGCATATTCAACTGAATATGGGTTGGAAATGATTTGCAAATCATTGTATTCCATTTATATTTACATCTAACACAATTTCCCAACTCATGTGGAAATGGGGTTTGTAGTAGAGCAGTGGTTCTTAACCTGGGTTCGGTGAGTCTGCCTCAGGGGTTTGGCAACACACCCAACTCATCGTGTAAATAAAAACTTCTCCCTATTGGCGTATTATGGATACCCCCAAACAATGTTACCTTTAATTTTCCATGTGATTTGCAGATGTGTAATTTGTTGTGAGTTCATGTGTTGGTTATGTTCTTTGAACAAGGGGATGTTCATGCACAGTTCATTTTATGCACCAATAAAAAAAAGCTTTGTCTTGAATTTGAAATTATATATATATATATTTTTTTTCACCAAAGAAGGGTTCGTTAAATGCTCATATGAAATTTGTAGGGTTCGGTACCTCCAATAAGGTTAGGAACCACTGTAGTAGAGGGAACAGCACTTTCACTTCCGGTTCAAGGCACTAAACAGAAGCGAATACTGGCGATGTTTAAGACTTGCCTGGGTACTAATGTTTCCACATTCGCACATGTTTCCTTCATTTGCATATAATGTGAGGGGCAAATGGTATCGAACATGACATATGTACATGCATGCACTAATCAGATATATGGCCTTGTCTGTAGAGCCTATTTCCTTCCCTAATGGTACTTGCATGCCCACAAGCTGATGTTCTGTAGTTATGACAAGCCCATGTTGTTGTTTGGGGTAATGCACCTCACCAAGGTTAAGTCAGATCTTATCACTGTGCCGCTGCACAAATGATGTTGCTTTGCAGGTTGTTGGAGTGAGGCGAAAAAGGGGAGCTAAAGGTTGGGCGGTAATGTACTGATGGGTTGTATCGCTCTCGCTCTGCCTGTCTGTGTGCGTAAATGTTCAGCACATCATGTTAAACCTGATGTGTTGCTTAGTAGTGCATGAAACTACAATTGTTCATATGTGTTCCTTGTTTGACCTTTTGCTCCAATTTATGAAACATAACATGTCGAATGATGGTCAGTCTAAGTGGGAAAAGTTATGAAATGCTGTTTTGCAGTGTCTAAACACCCGAATGCATACTTGCCAACCCTCCCAGATTTTCCCGGGAGACTGCTGAATTAAGTGCCCCTCCCAAAATGCTCCGCGGTCAACCATTCTCCCAAATTTCTCCCGGTTTTCACCCTTGCTGGCCCAGTCACATAACATCTACAGCTTTTGGAGCTCAGTGCACAACTGCACATATGTCTCCGTTATCCATAGGTTTATCTATAACCCATAAAGTAAGCAGGCACGGAGCTATTTCTCAACGTGTGTTTATTCCAGCCGGCACGTTAATACACTGACACACAACATCCGGATTCCCATCATGCATTGCTTTAAAACTAAGGCAAGTAGTAATGTCCAAAAACATAACAGAGATGGAGCAGAAGAACGAAGAAGAGACATGGCGACAACGAGTGAGAAGTACGCTTGCAAGTTCCAAAATGATTGGAAAAAATAATTTCAGTTCATCCAGGACAGCTCAAAGGGGAGGGGGTATGCTGCCTGCACATTTTATGGATCAGACTTCTCCATTGAACACGATGGCCGAACAGATTGAATCATTCATTAACAGATTATTTATATATATATATATATATATATATATATATATATATATATGTATATATATATATATATATATATATATATATATATATATATATATATATATATATATATGTGTGTATGTGTGTGTGTATGTATTTATATATGTGTGTGTGTGTATGTATTTATATATGTGTGTGTGTGTATGTATTTATATATGTGTGTGTGTGTGTGTGCATGTATTTATATATGTGTGTGTGTGTATGTATTTATATATCTGTGTGTGTGTATGTATTTATATATGTGTGTGTGTATGTATTTATACATGTGTGTGTGTGTGTATGTATTTATATATGTGTGTGTATGTATTTATATATATGTATGTGTGTGTATGTATTTATATATGTGTGTGTATATATATATATATATATATATATATATATACATGTGTGTGTGTACATATATATATATATATATATATATATATATATACATATATGTGTGTGTACATATATAGATATATATATGTGTATATATATACATATATGTGTGTACATATATATATAAGTATATATATGTGTGTATATATATATACATATATGTGTGTACATATATATATAAGTATATATATATATATGTGTATATATATATATATTTCTAAGTATAAGTATATATTTATATATATATATATATATATATATATATATATATATGTATATATATATGTGTATATATACATGTATATATGTGTGTATATGTATGTATATATATGTGTATGTGTGTATATGTATATATGTGTATATGTATATATATATGTGTATGTGTATATATGTGTATATGTATATATATATATGTATATGTGTATGTGTGTATATATGTGTATGTATATATATATATATATATATATGTATGTATGTATATGTATGTATGTACAGTATGTATGTGTGTGTATATACATATGTGTATATATATATATATATATATATATATATATGTATATATATATATATATATATATGTGTGTATGTGTGTGTGTGTATATATATATATATGTGTGTGTATTTATACAAAATATTTTTTTGGACCAATTAAGGGAAGTTGCATAATTTCCCACGGCACACCAGACAATATCTCACTGCACACTAGTCTGCTGCGGCACAGTGGTTGAAAAACACTGTTTTATCATATTATTTGGACCATAAGCCACTACTTCTTTCAAACACTTAACTGTGTGACTTATAAAGAGGTGCGGCTAATTTGTGGATGTTTCTTCTCTAACGGCCGTCAATGTTTTGTATTCAACAAATAGTTTTCTATAAAATGTTGTAATATAAGAAAATTGCATTTGAATAGACGAGACAATTTGGTTTTGATAGTCATTACACACACGTCTTGTTTTTCGGGGGGATTTTTAGGAGGATAAAAAAACATTTAGAAGATGCTGTGAATGGCAGTCACCTTTTGTAACATTCAAAACCATCAAATATTTTATATTTTGGTCATTTTAATCAATGTTGGGACTGATTTCTTCCACGCATTGATTACCATTTTCAAAGCAGCGCACTTCCGACTTCTGGCAACAAATTTGCGTTCCTACTTTCGGAAACAAACACGAGCATGTTCTATTTATGGCAGACTTGATAACAGACAACGAAGACGACTAATTTTGGACAAATGAGGATTCGCAACCTTAAATTTTTTAAGGTGAACATACGAAAGATGAACCACAGCTTAAATATAATTGACACAATTCACTTCACTTCTTGAAACGAGCACGAAGTAAGTGTGAGACGTCAGGTGAAAGTGACGACTAGCTTGGAGCCAAGCTATTTCAACATAAATGGAGTGCTTACCCAAATAAACCGGGTAAAGCCCCCGGTCAGCTGGACCAAACGAACAACTGTCCATTGAGTGAGTACCTTTTAATATTGCTCATAATACATGCAGCTTGTCATGTGTGTTGTTACAACTACAGTGCGTAAGATGTTGAGATAGCTGTGTACAAACAAAATATGAAATGTGGGCTAATACTTTGCAGATACTGTAATATGATCATGTTTTTCAGTCAATACAGATTGATGCTGTATCACAATGCTGTGCATTACTAACTCGAACGCGTTTCGTGCTGACGTAGAAGCTAGCTTATCTTTTGCCGTAGTTAGCTTTTAGGGCTAATACTGAAGCATGCCGATGTGTTACTATGCTAGAAAGTTCCATCATCAGACTTGTCATGTTGCACCCCTCCTGGTGTCACATCGTCTACAAAACTGGAGCCCATTTCCTTGCATAGACTGTGGGTAAATTCCTAAAAATGACTTAAAGGGGCTGTTTGCAATAATTACACAGATGCTTAGAGAGCCGCATCTTTCCAAAGTTTTTACAGAGTATATCCGCTCTCTTGTACGTAATTACGTAAGTTCCTAACACATGCACGTGTAGGTTTAGTTGTTCGCTAATAATAGCAATTTGGATAGCTGTCAATCAATCAATGTTTACTTATATAGCCCTAAATCACTAGTGTCTCAAAGGGCTGCACAAACCACTATGACATCCTCGGTAGGCCCACATAAGGGCAAGGAAAACTCACACCCAGTTGGACATCGGTGACAATAATGACCCAGTGGGACGTCGGTGACAATGATGACTATGTGAACCTTGGAGAGGAGGAAAGCAATGGATATCGAGCGGGTCTAACATGATACTGTGAAAGTTCAATCCATAATGGATCCAACACAGTCGCGAGAGTCCAGTCCAAAGCGGATCCAACACAGCAGCGAGAGTCCCGTTCACAGCGGAGCCAGCAGGAAACCATCCCAAGCGGAGGCGGATCAGCAGCGCAGAGATGTCCCCAGCCGATACACAGGCAAGCAGTACATGGCCACCGGATCGGACCGGACCCCCTCCTCAAGGGAGAGTGGGACATAAAAGAAAAAGAAAAGAAACGGCAGATCAACTGGTCTAAAAAGGGAGTCTATTTAAAGGCTAGAGTATACAAATGAGTTTTAAGGTGAGACTTAAATGCTTCTACTGTGGTGGCATCTCGAACTGTTACCGGGAGGGCATTCCAGAGTACTGGAGCCCGAAATGAAAAAGCTCTATAGCCCGCAGACTTTTTTTGGGCTTTGGGAATCACTAATAAGCCGGAGTCCTTTGAACGCAGATTTCTTGCCGGGTCATATGGTACAATACAATCGGCAAAATAGGATGGAGCTAGACCTTGTAGTATTTTATACGTAAGTAGTAAAACCTTAACGTCACATCTTAAGTGCACAGGAAGCCAGTGCAGGTGAGCCAGTATAGGCGTAATGTGAACAAACTTTCTTGTTCTTGTCAAAAGTCTAGCAGCCGCATTTTGTACCAACTGTAATCTTTTAATGCTAGACATGGGGAGACCCGAAAATAATACGTTACAGTAATCGAGACGAGACGTAACAAACGCATGGATAATGATCTCAGCGTCTTTAGTGGACAGAATGGAGCGAATTTTAGTGATATTACGGAGATGAAAGAAGGCCGTTTTAGTAACGCTTTTAATGTGTGACTCAAAGGAGAGAGTTGGATCAAAGATAACACCCAGATTCTTTACCGAGTCGCCTTGTTTAATTGTTTGGTTGTCAAATGTTAGAGTTGTATTATTAAATAGAGGTTGGTGTCTAGCAGGGCCGATAATCAGCATTTCCGTTTTTTTGGCGTTGAGTTGCAAAAAGTTAGCGGACATCCATTGTTTAATTTCATTAAGACACGCCTCCAGCTGACTACAATCCGGCGTGTTGGTCAGCTTTAGGGGCATGTAGAGTTGGGTGTCATCAGCATAACAGTGAAAGCTAATACCGTATTTGCGTATGATGTCACCTAGCGGCAGCATGTATATGCTGAAGAGTGCAGGGCCAAGGACCGAACCCTGGGGAACTCCACACGTTACCTTAACGTAGTCCGAGGTCACATTGTTATGGGAGACGCACTGCATCCTATCAGTAAGATAAGAGTTAAACCAAGACAGGCCTATGTCTGACATACCAATTCGTGTTTTGATATGTTCTAATAAAATATTATGATCGACGGTATCGAAAGCAGCGCTAAGATCGAGGAGCAGCAACATAGATGACGCATCAAAATCCATCGTGAGCAATAGATCATAAGTCATTTTTGCGAGGGCTGTCTCCGTGGAGTGATTTGCCCTGAAACCGGATTGAAAGGTTTCACATAGATTGTTAAACGCTAAGTGTTCATTTAACTGCTCCGCAACAATTTTTTCGAGGATTTTTGAAATAAAGGGAAGGTGAGACACCGGTCGGTAGTTTACCATGAGGTCAGGATCGAGATTAGGTCTTTTAAGAAGAGGATGAATAACCGCTTTTTTGAATGCTAGAGGAACAGTGCCCGAGGAAAGTGATAAGTTTATAATATTTAGCACTGATTGACCTAATAATACAAAGAGCTCCTTGATCAGTTTCCCAGGAAGTGGGTCAAGTAAACATGTTGTTTGTTTTATTCCATTTACACGTTGTAACAATTCCTCTAATGTTATTTCCTCAAAACAAGAGAAACTATTTTGGAGGGCAGTATCCGCCGTATATACAATCGTGTCAGTGTTAATAGAACCCAGTTGTAGCTGGGACGCATTGTCTTTAATCTCCTTTCTAATGACTTCAATTTTCTTACTAAAGAATTGCATAGAGTCATCAGCTGAGTGGGTGGAGCTACTGGAAGGAGTCCTTTGATGGGTTAGCGATGCTACCGTACTGAACAAAAATTTAGGATCGTTTTTATTACGGTGGATGAGATTTGAGTAATATTTAGCTTTAGCTAAGGTAAGCATCCGTTTATAAGTTATTAAACCATCACTCCATGCTTGATGGTGCACCTCAAGTTTAGTCGTGCGGCATTTGCGTTCCAGCTTTCTACATAATAATTTCTGAGCTCTAGTTTCTTCTGTAAACCACGGGGTACGCTTTTTTGGAGCCTTTTTTAACTTTAGCGGTGCTATGTTATCAATGGTTTCGCGCAGGGCGTCGTTAAAGTTGTTAGTGAGGTTATCAATAGAGCCCACATACTTTGGGAATGGTGCCATTACCGAGGGCAGTAGGTCAGCAAGAGTTGTCGTTGTGGCCGTATTAATGTTGCAGCTGCTATAGCAGTTATTATTATTATAAGTTTGCCGAACATGCGTCTGAACCTCGAATTTTATAAGGTAATGATCGGACAATACTTTAGTATACGGGAGTATCGTAACTTTGGAAACGGTGATACCCCTGACAAGCACTAGGTCTATCGTATTACCGTTGCGATGTGTGGGTTCATTTATTATTTGTGTGAGACCACAGCTATCAATTATAGTCTGGAGCGCTGCGCACGGTGGGTCTGATGGGGTATTCATATGGATATTAAAGTCCCCCATTATGATTATATTATCGGCGTGTGTCACTAGATCAGCAACGAACTCTGAGAATTCATTGATAAAGTCCGAATAGGGCCCCTCATAGTAAGCACCTCAAACGATTTATATTTATTATTTATTTTAGGACTAAGGTTAGAGTTTTCGTTGTATATTAATGCGACCCCCCCCCCACCCCTTTTAAGAGGACGGGCAATATGCGCATGTGTAAAGTTAGGAGGACATGTCTCATTTAGCGCAAAAAAGTCGTTTGATTTAAGCCAGGTTTCGCTGAGACCGATGACGTTAAGATTGTTGTCTCTGATGATATCATTAACTAATAACGTTTTTGGAGACAATGATCTTATGTTTAAAAAACCTATATTATAGGTAGTGGGCTGTTTTAGGGAATTTTTCATCAAATTATCCGTAGTAGCAATATTAATAATGTTGTGTTTATTTTGCCCAGTGCATTTAGTATAATTACGACCATATCTGGGAATTGATACGACGGGAATTTTCCGATTGTTTGTTTGTTGCTTTGATAAACTGCACGCATCATAGTTTTCCACCCCAGTAGAACGCATGTCCATCTCTGAAACAATCAAAGCAGAAAAAACTTGTTCTAATTTAACTGACTCCTTACCCAGACCAGTAGTCTCGCATCTTCCATTTAAATCCGGCTTCAGGATGGAGGGAAGTGGTGTTCTGTGGGGATTAGCCTTCTGCTTTGTTTTTAGCCCCGCTCGGCATCCGTGTTTCTGATCACACCGCTGGCGTCTGCTCCGTAGACGGCCCCCGCTGCTACTATACTCCCCTGCTTCACAGGCCGCTGGATGTAGCCGGCGAAGTATTCCCGTGCTAGTTAGCAGGTCTAGCAAGCACGCGTCTATCAGTCCAAAACGGCCCAATATGTCCACATCCAGAAGTGTCTGGCGGTCGTACGTGATCACGGAGTGACCACGATGTGAGCCAGCCATAAAGTTTGTAGAATTGTCCGGTATTTCTGCCAAATGTTCCATATTTAGCAGGAGCTCCTCGAGGTCGCAGCCCATCCGGGCGCCGCCATCATTTTGTATATGAATGTATATTCTATTATAACAACATCATGACTGCAAATTGCTTCTCTTGGACTGCTTTGGTATGTGTGCACGCACTCTCTGCGTATACGTGTTGACGAAACGGAGTGAGTAACCACAGTGAACACTTGTGTTGGTATCGGTACCAAAATGTTTTTCAACACTTTTCGGTACTTTTCTTAATAAAAGGGACCACAAAAAATTGCTTTGACTTTTATTTGACAAAAAATCTTAGGATACATTAAACATATGTTTCTTATTGCATGTTTGTCCTTAAATAAAAAAGTGAACATACTACAAAGCACCAATTCTGGTCCTTCAACAATCGCTATTTCTTCATAATCAAAATATATATTCATATATTACATGGTCAGTTATTTGCGCACTATTAACAAGTGATGCACCGAAAATGTGGTAGTTTTAAATAGGCTTTGCTCACCAAAACCTGAGGTTGCGATGAAGGATAATATGATTCATTAGTATTGCGGTACTATACTAATACCGGTATACCGTACAACCCTACCGTGTACACTATATTGCCAATAGTATTTGGCCACCAATCCAAATGATGAGAATCAGGTGTCCTAATCACTAGGCCCGGTGTTTAAAATCAAGCACTAAGGCATGAAGACTGTTTCTACAAACATTTGTGAAAGAATGGGCCCCTCAGTGATTTCCAGCGTGGAACTGTCATAGGATGCCACCTGTGCAATAAATCCAGTTGTGAAATGTGCTTGCTCCTAAATGTTTCCAAGTCAACATTATTATGAGAAATGTGAAAAGTTTGGGAACAACAGCAACTCAGCCACCAAGTGGTAGGCCATGTAAACTGACAGAGAGGGGTCAGCGGATACTGAAGCACAGAGTGCAAAGACTTTCTGCACAGTCAGTGAAAGAACTCCAAACTTCTTGTGACCTTCCAATTAGCCCACGTACAGTACAGTACGCAGAGAGCTTCATGGAATGGGTTTCCATGACTGTGCAGCTGCATCTAAGCCATACATCACCAGGTCCAATGCAAAGCGTGGGATGCAGTGGTGCAAAGCACGTTGCTACTGGACTCTAGAACAGTGGAGACGCCTTCTCTGGACTGATGAATCACACTTTTCCATCTGGTAATGTGATGGATGAGTCTGGGTTTGGACTGCATTGTGCACAGTCTGAAATTTGGCGGAAGAGGTATTATGGTGTGGAATTGTTTTTTCAGGAGTTGGGCTTGGCCCCTTAGTTCCAGTAAAAGGAACTTTGAATGCTCCAGGATACCAAAACATTTTGGACACTTCCATGGGATGGCACTTCAAGTTCATATGTGAGTAAAGGCAGGTGGCCAAATACTTTTGGCAATATTGCCAAGTTTGTTCTCCCGGGATGCAAACAGATTTTTCCGGACAAGGGTAGCAGGTAGGAACATATTTAATTATTCACCAACACTCAACGAAGTAGGAAAAAAAATGAAAAGAACCCGAAGGCACGAAGAAGCTAAGGCACAAAATTTAGAACATGAAGCTATAGACATGAAAACAACTAACCAAACTATGGTGTAGAACAAACAAAACTTACTGTGGCATGAAACAAATAACCAGCAGAACTCTGAATCGGACATGGAACGAGCAACATGAACTGTGGTACCGCATGAAAACAAGCAATGACGCCAGGTAGACTGACTGGCAAAGACAGGCTTAAATAAGGGTTTCTCGATAAGAGCAGTGTGAAATTTGGTGGAGGAGGAATTATGGTTTGGGGTTGTTTTTAGGCTTGGCCCCTTAGTTCCAGTGAAAGGCCCTTCAAGTTCTTACGTGAGTAAAGGCAGGTAAGTATGAGAAATGAGGGTGTACTTTCTAAATGGACAACAACCTGCCATTGTGGGTGACGATTATTCACACCTCGTGAATATTTTATAAAACCATACAGGCCTTCCCAAAACTATTTTAACAGCTCTACCCTCTAAATATCCTCTGCTGTGGTGACAGGCCAGCCCTGTGAAGATTGTGTATTCACGCAGATATCTTCTGTGAGATGATCACACGTTCGCCCACCTCAATGTCCTGTCAGGCTGTTGCTATAGATATCCGCCGCTAGAAGTAGACGCCAAGGACTGGGAGGCAGCGAGGAGAGGAGGCAAACGAGGAGAAAAATTTGTCAGAAAAAATAAGAACGAGCCCGGCGAGCCTCCGAGACTGTGAATCGGTGAAGATGGCGAACGGGGGAGGGGGTACCGTAATAATCCCGCCGCCGGTGTGTTTGGAAAAAGGTGCGAGAAGTGAGAGAAGGGAAAGATAGCAAGGGGAAGAGCAGGAAAATGAGCCCTGCTACCTGTCAGCGCATCAAAGTCGTGCCGTGTTGCATCCTCACCCCCCCCACACCCGTTATCACCCCCTTCGGTGCCTTCACCTAATGAGCCATGAGTATACGGCGCCACCCGCACACCGCCATTAAGAACCGCGCGCTGTGAACCCAGTTATCGCAATCGCAGTAGCTCCTTGTGCCTTGATGTCGTCATACTTACACCTGTGCTGCCGCCATGTCACCTGTGATGAAACTGTTGCGTCTTTCACACTCCCTTTGTGGCTTTTTTACGGCCGACCGACTCGAGGAACTGCATCTGATCCGTAGCTAAAGCAGGGGTCCGCAACCTACGGCTCCAGAGCCACATGTGGCTCTTTAGAGGCCTACTGAAACCCACTACTACCGACCACGCAGTCTGATAGTTTATACATCAATGATGAAATCTTAACATTGCAACACATGCCAATACGGCGATTTTAAATTTCGCGCCGAAATATCCTGCTGAAACCTCTCGGTATGATGACGCGTGTGCGTGATGTCACGCATTGTAAAGGACATTTTGTTCCAGCATCGTTCTCAGCTATAAGTCGTCTGTTTTCACCGCATAATTCCACAGTATTCTGGACATCTGTGTTGCTGAATATTTTGCAATTTGTTCAATGAACAATGGAGACATCAAAGAAGAAAGCTGTAGGTGGGAAGCGGTGTATTGCGGCCGCCTTTAGCAACACAAACACAGCCGGTGTTTCATTGTTTACATTCCCGAAAGATGACTGCTGAAACTTCTCGGTATGATGTCGCGTGGGCTGGACGTCACACATTGTAAAGGACATTTTGTTCCAGCATCGTTCCCAGCTATAAGTCGTCTGTTTTCACCGCATAATTCCACAGTATTCTGGACATCTGTGTTGCTGAATTTTTTGCAATTTGTTCAATGAACAATGGAGACCTCAAAGAAAAAAGCTGTAGGTGGGAAGCGGTGTATTGCGGCCACCTTTAGCAACACAAACACAGCCGGTGTTTCATTGTTTACATTCCCGAAAGATGACTGCTGAAACTTCTCGGTACGATGTGTGCGCGTGACGTCACGCATTGTAAGGACATTTTGTTCCAGCATCGTTCCCAGCTATAAGTCATCTGTTTTCATCGCATAATTCCACAGTATTCTGTACAGCTGTGTTGCTGAATTTTTTGCAATTTGTTCAATGAACAATGGAGACATCAAAGAAGAAAGCTGGAGGTGGGAAGCGGTGTATTGCGGCCGCCTTCAGCAACACAAACACAGCCGGTGTTTCATTGTTTACATTCCCGAAAGATGACTGCTGAAACGTCTCGGTATGATGACGTGTGCGCGTGACGTCACGCATTGTAAAGGACATTTTGTTCCAGCATCGTTCCCAGCTATAAGTCGTCTGTTTTCACCGCATAATTCCACAGTATTCTGGACATCTGTGTTGCTGAATTTTTTGCAATTTGTTCAATGAACAATGGAGACATCAAAGAAGAAAGCTGTAGGTGGGAAGCGGTGTATTGCGGCCACCTTTAGCAACACAAACACAGCCGGTGTTTCATTGTTTACATTCCCGAAAGATGACTGCTGAAACTTCTCGGTATGATGACGTGTGCGCGTGACGTCACGCATTGTAAAGGACATTTTGTTCCAGCATCGTTCCCAGCTATAAGTCGTCTCTTTTCATCGCATAATTTTTACAGTATTCTGGACATCTGTGTTGCTGAAACTTTTGCAATTTGTTCAATGAACAATGGAGACATCAAAGAAGAAAGCTGTAGGTGGGAAGCAGTGTATTGCGGCCGCCTTTAGCAACACAAACACAGCCGGTGTTTCATTGTTTACATTCCCGAAAGATGACTGCTGAAACGTCTCGGTATGATGACGTGTGCGCGTGACGTCACGCATTGTAAAGGACATTTTGTTCCAGCATCGTTCCCAGCTATAAGTCGTCTCTTTTCATCGCATAATTTTTACAGTATTCTGGACATCTGTGTTCCTGAAACTTTTGCAATTTGTTCAATGAACAATGGAGACATCAAAGAAGAAAGCTGTAGGTGGGAAGCAGTGTATTGCGGCCGCCTTTAGCAACACAAACACAGCCGGTGTTTCATTCTTTACATTCCCGAAAGATGACTGCTGAAACTTCTCGGTATGATGACGTGTGCGCGTGACGTCACGTATTGTAAAGGACATTTTGTTCAAGCATCGTTCCCAGCTGTAAGTAGTCTGTTTTCATCGCATAATTTTTACAGTAGTCTGTACCAGTGGTTCTTAACCTTTTTTCAGTGATGTACCCCCTGTGAACATTTTTTGAATTCAAGTACCCCCTAATCAGTGCAAAGCATTTTTGGTTGAAAAAAGAGATAAAGAAGTAAAATACAGCACTATGTCATCAGTTTCTGATTCATTAAATTGTAAAACAGTGCAAAATATTGCTCATTTGTAGTGGTCTTTCTTGAACTATATAGAAAAAAAAACTTGTTGAAAAATAAATAAGTGATTCAATTATAAATAAAGATTTCTACACATAGAAGTAATCATCAACTTAAAGTGCCTTCTTTGGGGATTGTAATAGAGATCCATCTGGATTCATGAACTTCATTCTAAACATTTCTTCACAAAAAAAAAAAAAAAATAGTTTAACATCGATATTTATGGAACATGTCCGCAAAAAAATCAAGCTGTCAACATTGAATATTGCATAGTTGCATTTCTTTTCACAGTTTTTGAACTTACTTTCATATTTTGTGGAAGTATTATTTAATAAATATATTTATTAAGGATTTTTGAATTGTTGCTATTTTTCAAATATTTTTGAAAAATCTCACGTACCCCTTGGCATAACTTTAAGTACCCTGAGTGGTACGCGTAACCCTATTTGAGAACCACTGTTCTGGACAACTGTTTTGCTGAATCTTTTGCAATTTTTTCAATGAACAATGGAGACATCAAAGAAGAAAGCTGTAGGTGGGAAGCGGTGTATTGCGGCCGCCTTTAGCAACACAAACACAGCCGGTGTTTCATTGTTTACATTCGCGAAAGATGACGGTGAAGCTATACTATGGAACAGAGATGTCAAGCGAACACGGTTGGATTGGACCACACACACAAAGTACAGTGTATTATGCAGCGATCATTTCGAAAGATCGTGTTTCTAAGAGGGTCCCTTGCGAAGGGCAGGGATGGGCGTCGCCACCACCCGTCGCACTGGTGCTGAAGAAAGGTGCGGGGCCGACTTTCAGGTTGTACAGGTACGACCATATAATCTCACTAAAACACTAGTAACACAACAAGCAGATAAGGGATTTTCCAGAATTATCCTAGTAAATTTGTCTAATATCTGAATCGCTCCCACTGTATAGTCTTTTTTTTTTTTTTTTTTCTAGACCTTCACTGTCACTTTCCTCATCCACGAATCTTTCATCCTCGCTCAAATTAATGGGAAAATTGACGCTTTCTCAGACGGAATCGCTCTCGCTGCTGTTGGCCGTGATTGTAAACAATGTTCAGATGTGAGGAGCTCCACAACCCGTGACGTCACGCGCATATTGTCTGCTACTTCCGGTACAGGCAAGGCTTTTTTATCAGCACCAAAAGTTGCAAACTTTATCGTCGATGTAGTGCATCGATCCATGTCGTTTTAATGACCATTGGATGGAAAATGACAAATACAAACTTCGGATAAAACGTGGACCAAATCTACGTGACAGCCTGCTACAAAGTATGCAAAAAGGAAATCCAGCTTTTCGCAATGGGAGAGTTGGCTCTATCGAGTCATATGAAAGGCAAGCCACAGGGATTACTAGCTCTACAAGTTAACTAACGTTGGCTAAAGTTGTGTTTTCTAACCTTTTGGTACATGCTAGACCTAACCTGTAAGATCAGCGCTAGATTACTACACGGTCTAGCTCCATCTTATCTTGCCGATTGTATTGTACCATATGTCCCGGCAAGAAATCTGCGTTCAAAGGACTCCATCTTATTAGTGATTCCCAAAGCCCAAAAAAAGTCTGCGGGCTATAGAGCTTTTTCATTTCGGGCTCCAGTATTCTGGAATGCCCTCCCGGTAACAGTTCGAGATGTCACATCAGTAGAAGCATTTAAGTCTCACCTTAAAACTCATTTGTATACTCTAGCCTTTAAATAGACTCCCTTTTTAGACCAGTTGATCTGCCGTTTCTTTTCTTTTTCTTCTATGTCCCACTCTCCCTTGTGGAGGGGGTCCGGTCTGATCCGGTGGCCATGTACTGCTCGCCTGTGTATCGGCTGGGGACATCTCTGCGCTGCTGATCCGCCTCCGCTTGGGATGGTTTCCTGCTGGCTCCGCTGTGAACGGGACTCTCGCTGCTGTGTTGGATCCGCTTTGGACTGGACTCTCGCGACTGTGTCGGATCCATTATGGATTGAACTTTCACAGTATCATGTTAGACCCGCTCGACATCCATTGCTTTCCTCCTCTCCAAGGTTCTCATAGTCATCATTGACACCAAAGTCCCACTGGGTCATTATTGTCACCGATGTCCCACTGGGTGTGAGTTTTCCTTGCCCTTATGTGGGCCTACCGAGGATGTCGTAGTGGTTTGTGCAGCCCTTTGAGACACTAGTGATTTAGGGCTATATAAGTAAACATTGATTGATTGATTGAATTACGAGCTATGAAAGGAAAAAAGCGAGCGTTTGTCAACGATAAATTATAATGTTAAGAACTTCCCTCAACTAAAAATCAATTTGTTATCACAGGCACAGTTATAAGGCTAGATATGCTTAAAGGGGAACATTATCACAATTTCAAAAGGGTTAAAAACAATACAAATCAGTTCCCAGTGGCTTGTTGTATTTTTTGAATTTTTTTTCAAAATTTTACCGGTCCCCGAATATCCCTAAATAAAGCTTTAAAGTGCCTTATTTTCGGCTCTCTGCGAAGACACTGGCCATTTCCCTGTGACGTCACACAGTGCTGCCAATGTAAACAAACAATGGGAATACCACAGCAGGATATAGCGACATTAGCTCGGATTCAGACTCGGATTCCAGCGGCTTAAGTGATTCAACAGATTACGCATGTATTGAAACAGATGGTTGGAGTATGAAAGTATTGAAGAAGAAACTGAAGCTATTGAGCGAATAGCTATTGACATTATTCATAGCCATAGCATGGCCGAATAGCTGCGTTAGCATCGCCGGTAAAACGTGGGGACCGAACGATCAGGACTTTCGCATCTTGTGACACTGGAGCAACTTAAATCCTTCGATTGGTAAGTGTTTTTTTCGAATTAAATGTGGGTGGAAGGAAACGTAATATAGTTGCAAATGCATCTACAGGTTATCCTTACATCTCTGTGCCATGTCTGCTTTAGCACCGCCGGTAAATAGTATGTTAGCATCGATTAGCATAGCATGTTAGCATCGATTAGCATAGCATGTTAGCATCGATTAGCTGGCAGTCAACATCAACAAAACTCACCTTTGTGAATTTGTTGACTTTATCGTTGCAAATGCATCTGCAGGTTATCCATACATCTCTGTGCCATGTCTGCCTTAGCATCGCCGGTCAAATGTGGAGACACTTTGGCACATTCAATGGGGGTCTGGCGGCAGACACTTTCGCATCTTCGGGCCAGTGGTGCAACTTGAATCCCTCCCTGTTAGTGTTGTTACACCCTCCGACAACACACCGACGAGGCATGATGTCTCCAAAGTTCCAAAAAATAGTCGAAAAAACGGAAAATAACAGAGCTGAGACCCGGTGTTTGTAATGTGAAAATGAATATGGCGGCTGTATTACCTCGGAGACGTCACGTTCTGACGTCATCGCAAAAAGAGCGATAAACAGAAAGGCGTTTAATTCGCCAAAATTCACCCATTTAGAGTTCGGAAATCGGTTAAAAAAATATATGGTCTTTTTTCTGCAACATCAAGGTATATATTGACGCTTACATAGGTCTCGTGATAATGTTCCCCTTTAATGAAAAGTGACTGAGGTGTTAAACAAGCAAAATATTTTTCTTTTAATTTATTGTCCTTATATTCATGTGGAACAGTTTTGTTAATACATGAGTGAAATTGCCATTTTGAGGGTGCGAGTATTTATACCACATTATGCAGCCTACAAGCACGAATACGACGTGAATCAATCCGTGCTGTTCAATGTCATCGAATGCTGTAAGTAAGAAAAAGAACAAGAAATGTGGAAAAACAACACAAATGGAGACACGTTTGCAAACAGCAATGACATTGAATAGTCTACACAAACACTGCTTCATTTTCTATGCCCCATTCAGTTCATAACTGCTGGTTTAATGTTAGGCTTAGGTTTTAGCAGATTTTCCCTTTTTTCCTAGACAACAACAACAAAGAAATGGTTTGATTCACACTGATTTTTGCATTTTGAAGGGTATTGGAAAATTGATCTTGAAAGTCCTTAAAAAGTGCTTGAATTTGGCCATGGAAAAGGTGTACGAACCCTGATCTATATTAGCCGCACCAGACTAAGAGCTGCGAAAAAAAACGTTATGAAATGAGATATTTGTAAATGTTTATTCATTTTATTTCTTCCCAAACGGTGCCTGTAACGCGGCAGTAAAACAGCAGAGCGAACAAAACAGAAGTCATCGTCCTGGACCCACTAGCCGCAGAAGCTTGCTTTCCAATCAGCTAGGCTAAGACTACTCAGGACCTTTGTATTGTGAGGCACATGCACTCACCCCTGTTCCACCGTGCTGTATGTACCTTTCAGCATTAATGGTGTCTTTACAGACGTGTAAATTACCCATGGGCACTAATGCACCCCCATACCATCACAGATGCTGGCTCTCCAACCGTCTGGATGGTTATTTTTCTTCTTTGGTCAGGACAACACGATGTCCACAGTTTCCAAAAAACAATTTGAAAAGTGCACTCGTCAGTCCACAGAACACTTGTTCCACTTTGAATCGGCGTTTCTGGGTGTTGTTGATAAATGGCTTTGGATTTGCATAGTAGAGTTTTAACTTGCACTTGCAGATGTAGCGACCAACTGTAGCTACTAAAAGTGGTTTTCTGAAGTGTTCTGAGCCCATGTGGCGATATCCTTTACACACCGACGTCACGTTTTGATAGTGCTCTGCCTGAGGGATCGAAGATCACGGGCATTGAATGTTGGTTTTTAGCCTTGCCGCTTACGTGCAGTGATTTCTCAAGATTCTCTGAACCTTTTGATGCCATTACGGACCTTAGACGGACTCAAAAACTCCACTGTGACGTTTGGGTGAAGTTAAAAGTGCCAATGGTTCACACACTCACACACACACACACACACTAGGTCCCATGAAATTATCCCCTGCATTTGACCCTCCCCACAGGGGAGCAGTGAGCAGCAGCGGTGGCCACGCCCGGGAATCACATGCTGATTCAACCCCCAATTCCAACCCTTGATGCTGAGCGCCAATCAGGGAGGAAATGGGTCCCATTTTTATAGTCTTTGGTATGACTCAACCCGGGTTTGAACTCACGATCTACCAATCTCAGGGCGGACACTCTAACCACAAGGCCACTATGTATTTCCTGCTTCGTGCCTTGAACTGGGAGCTTAACCGTCTATGGTGATTCTGCCCAAAAAGGATTCTTTGTTGATCACTCCTAGCAAGGTTTGTAAGTTTTACAATATAACTAAAATAATTCATTCTTACTAAACCGTCCCATGTGTGATGTCTGTAGGAGACTGAAACAATACAAAAACTATGCCATTATAAGTTATTAATACTAACAAAGACACTTGTAAACGTGTCGGCATATCCCCTAATGCTAATGACGCTAGCTTGATAATATTGTGATAGCACGCACAAATATACATGAAAACATTCCTACAGACAACACACATGGGACAGTTTAGTAAGTATGAATTGTTTTAGTTCTATTGTAAAACTTACAAACCTTGCAATTACACAACTTTTCAGATTCTTTATCTGTGTAATATGAAAACTATTTCCATCCATCCATTTTCTACCGTGTGTCCCTCTCGGGGTTGCGGGGACGCTGGAGCCTATCCAAGCTGCATTTGGGCGGAAGGCGGGGTACACCCTGGACAAGTTGCCACCTCATCACAGGGCCAACACAGATAGACAGATAACATTCACACACTAGGGCCTTAGTGTTGCAAATCAACCTATAAAACATGCAAACGCCACACAGAAAGATCCCAAGCCCAGCAGTCGAACGCAGGACCTTCTTATTGTGAGGCACCAGCAGTAACCCCTGTACACCGTGCTGCCATGAAAACTATTTGTTGATTAAGAAAAAATATGTCTGTTAGAGAAGCAAAATTCATAAATTTAAAGAGTTCAAAGCAATGGGGAAAAAAGTAGAAGCTTGTAGTCCGTAAAATACGGTAATTGCAATTAATCACAGTCAATTACTTTCTTGCATAATTTAAGTAAATTTAAAAACCAAAAAAAAGATATTGACACAATGCAAATATATCGTCAGTATGTGATATAGGAAAATAAAAATAAATAAAAAAATCTTGAACAGACGTCATTTATTTGCTCGCATCTTGGTAACAGTTTTACCTGCTCCCTACCTACTCAGTGGCCTTGTGGTTAGAGTGTCCGCCCTGCGTTGGGTAGGTTTTTTTTTTCCTCTTTATATTTATATAGCACTTTTCTCGAGTGACTCAAGGCGCTTTACATAGTGAAACCCGATATCTAAGTTACATTTAAACCAGTGTGGGTGGCACTGGGAGCAGGTGGGTAAAGTGTCTTGCCCAAGGACACAACGGCAGTAACTAAGATGGCGGAAGCGGGGCTCGAACTAGGAACCCTCATGTTGCTGGCGCGGCGACTCTACCTACTGAGCTATACCGGTTGGGAGTTGAAACCCCGGCCGCGTCATACCAAAGACTATTAAAATGGGACCCATCGCCTCCCTCACACAGCATCAAGAGTTGGAATTAGGGGGTTAAATCACCAAAAATGATTCCCGGGCGCGGCCACCGCTGCTGCTCACTGCTCCCCTCACCTTCCAGGGGGTGGAACAAGGGGATGGGTCAAATCCAGAGGATAATTTCCCCACACCTAGTGTGTGTGTGACAATCATTGGTACTTTAACTTTACAGCCCCTTCTGGGTTCACATAGAAGTGAAATCTTCCAGAGTACACCAGTCGGAGTCTCCTCGCGTATCTTTGCGATTGGCATGTGTGCAGTGACCGGATCACTGAGCGTTAAAAAAATTCTGCGATGCCTTTCAGGAAACCTTCCACGGTTAATGATAAAGGAGCATGCGTGTTCATAACGCCATTATTGCCTATTTGAATTCCTGCAGGTTTTTGCAAAAATATCCATTTAACTAGGGAATATTTTTTTCCTCCCAAAAATGTCCTTTAATTTGTCCGCCAATAATACATCAATTTAAATTCCATTCATTTATTATATATATATATATATATATATATATATATATATATATATATATATATATATACATACACACACACATATATATATATATATATATATATATATATATATATATATATATATATATATATATATATGTGAGTGTATATATGTGTGTGTGTGTGTGTATGTATATATATATATATGTATATGTATATATATGTATATGTATATATATGTATATGTGTATATATATATATATATATATATATATATATATATATATATATGTACATATTGCGCTCTACCACGGTATCGAGCACTATTCTCTGGATAATCCAATCAAGACATATATATATATATATATATATATATATATATATATATATATATATATATATATATATGTATATATATTTATGTGTATATATGTATATATATGTATATATATGTATATACATGATTTTTTGTTTTTTTTATAGAGTTTAGATTAGACCGTCTGAAAAATAGTTTTCATTCTTCAAAGGCATTGTAGTCTTCATACAAGCAGACACATTTACAGTCCTCCTGTTTTGTGTTAGTCTGATCTCCTCGTCGCCTGAATACCACACTCCAAAGATGTGCAGGTCAAGCATTCAAAAGGTGCTCACAGATGTGAACATGTGACTAGACCCATGCCATGAATACAGATCAGAAAGAACATGCAATATAGATCACAGAAATTTTCAGATGGATAGCAGCCATATACAGGAGAGAAAATGTGCATTTCTAACCTTATAGAAAGTTCTCAGGGTTAAGTGCCTCAGACCATCTCTGTACATCAGTGGATGGATGTGGCCTTGCAACAGGCTACATTACAGCTTGTCCTCGTGGCCAAATAGTTCCACCAAAGTGAAGGAAAAGCACTTTAAAATAAATTGATTAAGAAAGCGGCTTCAAGTTGATTGATTAAACATCCTCACGGCGCTTTTTCGTTTTGGTTTTTCACCGTGTGGGCAAAGTCTGGTTTGCAGGAAATACTTTATCTGCTGAAGAATCTGTGAATATATTTCTACTTGACTGTGACAATTATTTACTTTTATCTACAAATATTGAATCTCTTGCCAGTCACTCATGAAATTTCAAACCACTTATTTTTTGTGAATGCCGAGCTGTGTTGTCATTGAAACTGAATGTCGATAAAAGTATTAGTAATTTCCACCGCGACCCCAGGATGCAGAGACAGGAGGTGACGTGCAGGTTATAAGGAAGTTTAATGACCAAAAAAAGACCACGAGGCACACCATGAAAATTAGTCTCAATAGACAACAACGTCAACAAAGATTGATAAACCCTTCTGGTTAGTGATCAGAGGCAGGTGAGTCCCCTGATCAACAGGTCTGAGAAACAGACCTGGAAAAAAAAAATAGCACTAAACCGGACAAAACACTTATTTTATATACAGTTTGGCAAAAACGTATTTAGTCAGCCACTGATTGTGCAAGTTTTCCCACTTAAAATAATGACGGAGGTCTGTAATTTCCATCATAGGTACACTTCAACTGTGAGAGAGAGAATGTGAAAAAAAAAATCCAGGAATTCACATTGTAGAAATGTTAAAGAATGTATTTGTGAATTATTGTGGAAAATAAGTATTTGGTCAACCATTCAAAGCTCTCACTGATGGAAGGAGGTTTTGGCTCAAAATCTCAAAATGTCTTCAACACGGATCAATCGTCCTGTCCCCTTAGCAGGAAAACAGCCCCAAAGCATGATGTTTCCACCCCCGTGCTTCACAGTAGGTATGGTGTTCTTGGGATGCAACTCTGTATTCTTCTTCCTCCAAACACGACGAGTTGGGTTTTATTCCAAAAAGTTGTATTTTGGTTTCATCTGACCACATGCCATTCTCCCAATCCTTTGCTGTATTATCCATGTATCCATTTTTGTATAAACTCAACTCGTGTTTGGAGGAAGAAGAATACTGAGTTGCATCCCAAGTACACCACACCTACTGTGAAGCATGGGGGTGGAAACATCATGCTTTGGGGCTGTTTTTCTGCTAAGGGGACAGGACGATTGATCCGTGTTAAGGAAAGAATGAATGGGGCCATGTATCGTGAGATTTTGAGCCAAAACCTCCTTCCATCAGTGAGAGCTTTGAATGGTTGACCAAATACTTATTTTCCACCATAATTTACAAATAAATTATTTAAAATTCCTACAATGTGAATTCCTGGATTTTTTTTTGCACATTCTGTCTCTCACAGTTGAAGTGTACCTATGATGAAAATTACAGACTTCTGTCATCATTTTAAGTGGGAGAACTTGCACAATCGGTGGCTGACTAAATACTTTTTTGCCCCACTGTATATATGTATGTGTGTGTATATTTTTAGGGCTATATAAGTAAACATTGATTGATTGATTGATTGATATTTATATATGTGTATATATATGTATGTATACATATGTATGTATATATATATATATATATATATATATATATATATATATATATATATACATATATATATATATATATATATATATATATATATATATATATATATATATATATATATATATATATATATATATATATATATATATATATATATATATATATATATATATATATATATATATATATATCCATTATCTGCCGCTTACTCCCTTTTGGGGTTGCGGGGGGCGCTGGCGCCTATCTCACCTACAATCGGGCGGAAGGCAGGGTAGTCTATATATATATATATATATATATAATCTCTTGCCAGTCACTCAAATATCCTCAAACGCGAATCTTTCATCCTCGCTCAAATTAATGGGGAAATTGTTGTTTTCTCGTTCCGAATAGCTGTTTTTGTTGGAGGCTCCCATTAAAAACAATATTGAATATGTGAGGAGCCATCAACCTGTGACGTCATCGTCTGCGACTTCCACTCAAGGCAGGGCTTTTCTGTTAGCAAGCAAAAGTTGCAAACTTTAGCGTGGATGTTCTCTACTAAATCCTTTCAGCAAAAATATGTCAATATCGCGAAATGATCAAGTATGACTTATAGAATGGACCTGCTATCCCCGTTTAAATAAGTAAATCTCATTTCAGTAGGCCAATAATAGTATTTTGATGTCGAAAACATTACCATCAACGCTAGATCTAATACTCTGCGCCGTAAAAACCAATAAGACTACCGTATTTTACGGAATATAGAGCAAGTCGTAAATTGAAGAAGAAAAAAATATATTACACAGGACTGTGCCGCGGATATACACATTGTGAAATGAGTCATTTACACAGAAAGAATGTGTAAATGTTTATTTACATACCTTAATTTTTTTCAATCAGTGCCTGTAACTTGGCAGTAAAATGACTGCTCAAACAAAACAGAAGCCATCGTCATGGCCCCACCAGCTACGAAAACTAGCTCTCCAATCAGCTAAACGGATTCAATTTGTGGAACTGAAAAAATACAAAAATAATGCCATTGTAAGTTAATAATACTAACACAGTGGTAAATGCGTTAGCATATTAGCTCATGCTAACAACGCTAGCGACATCACATTATGACAGCATGTACAAATTTGCATCAAAACACTCCTACAAATATAGTTTTGGTTTTACTGTAAAACTTACAAACGTTGCTTGGATTGATGAATGAAGAATCCGTACGAGTAGAAACGCTATGGACGACTAGAAGACAATATGTCACTATACTTTCTATTCGAAAGTGCTAAATGAAAGGACACTCCCACACAGATGGTGCCATAGCACTAATAATAAAACATATTATGGGTGTATTTGCTTCTTTTTGTTACTATTTTTAATGGCTGTAAGCGAAGAAAATTCTGTTAATTATAACCCGCAGGGTTCAAAGTATAGGAAAAATGTATTAATCCGGAATTTGGTGGGGAAACGATCTGTTATATTCTTATCAGTGACAGAACAGGATATGACTTGTATGCTTGGATGCGCCTTTTCTTACATTGACATTTTACATACAATTATTCACACAAAAACTGGGCCTGCTATGGATCATGAGGCCCTATGCACAGCGCATGATTGGCTCATATTTGCACAATTATTTATTTTTTTCCGAGTAGAACAATATTGATGTCCTTCCTTGTGTCTTAGGATTCGCTCACTATTTTTTTTTTTTTAAAACATTAGTGGTCCAATAATAATAAGAATCTTATTTAATCATGTGAATCTGGTCTATCAACATTCACTAATTCACTCCAGAGTAAGAACTCAGTATTTGGTCACTGATAGCAAATTATTTTTGTAACACTTGTGTAATGGATGCAAGACGGTACTATTGTACTAATCCTCTCTCCCCGATGCCTTAAGAGCAGGAGCACATTTAGTTATTTGGGGGTTCTCCACTTGATAAAAATAATAATTTGCCAAGTCATTAGAAACTACCATGCGAGCTGCACATCAAAGTCCAGTATCACTGATCCCAACCCTTTTACTTCATCATTTGGTAATGTGTAATCCCTTTTTCAGAGCTCATTATTTTGCAAGTGCAAATGGACTGGATGTGGCTCCTCGCGCTATGATTGAAGTGTTTGACTGGTAGGAAAAAGAGAGCAACGGTGGCCATGTTGGAACGAGACTGTTTACCTATAATAAAAACTGCATCTTAAAGGCCTACTGAAACCCACTACTACCCACCACGCAGTTTGATAGTTTATATATCAATGATGAAATATTAACATAGCAACACATGCCAATGCGGCATTTTTAGTTGACTAAATTGCAATTTTATATTTCCCGCAAAGTGTCCTGTTGAAAACGTCACGGACTGTTCGGAAATATGAGCGTTGCACACACACACAGCTAAAAGTCATCTGCTTTAACCGCATAATTACACAGTATTTTGGACATCTGTGTTGCTGAATCTTTTGCAATTTGTTCATTTAATAATGGAGAAGTCAAAGTAGAAAGATAGAGTTGGGAATCTTTAGCCTTTAGCCACACAAACGCACGGTGATTCCTTGTTTAAAATTCCCTGAGGTGAAACTTTACTATGGATCAGAGCGGTCAAGCGAACATGGATCCCAACCAAATGTCAACCAGCAGTTTTCGGTGAGAAAATTGTGGTAAAAAGTCGCCAGTTACTGGAGATCAGCTGAGCTTGTGCCATCCGTACAGCTGCCGTTGGCTTCCATCAGACATTGGCGTCAACACACCCGTGGATACACCCTTCCGACTATCAGATACTGTTAAACTCACTAAAACACTAGCAACACAATAGAGTGATAAGGGATTTCCCAGAATTACCCTAGTCAATGTGTCTAAAAACATCTAAATCCGTACCAATGCAATCGTGTTTTTTTTTTAACTAATTTTTTTTTTTTCTAATAGTCCGTTGCTATCAATATCCTCAAACACAAATCTTTCATCCTCCCTCAAATTAATGGGGAAATTGTCGTTTTCTCGATCCGAATAGCTCTTTTTGTTGGAGGCTCCCATTAAAAACAATGCGAGGTTGTGAGGAGCCATTAACTGTTGACGTCACACGCACATACTTCCGGTAAAAGCAGGGCTTTTCTGTTAGCGACCAAAAGTCGCGAACTTTATCGGCGATGTTCACTACTAAATCCTTTCAGCAAAAATATGGCAATATCGCGAAATGATCAAGTGTGACACATGGAATGGACCTGCTATCCCCGTTTGAATAATAAAATCTCATTTCAGTAGGCCTTTACATTTTCTGTGAGGTGGCGACTTGTCCAGAGTGTACTCCGCCTTCCGCCCGATTGTAGCTGAGATAGGCGCGACCTCAAAAGGGAATAAGCGGTAGGAAATGGATGGATGGATTTTGACTACATCTCACTAGGCCCTTGTTTAAAATTGTTTACTATTTTGAGCGCTTTAATTCTCACGTTTCTGATGAAAAATGTCCTTTCTCCTTTTGCATCCTGCACTGACAGTAGGTCTTGCTGTGTTGATCGCATTGGGTACTTTTAATAATAATAACAATAATAAATAAATAAAAATCCTTTCATCTTGTGTTCTCCTTTTCACATCACACCGTGACTTATTTTGAGTTTGTTGCTGTTTTCCTGTGTGTAGTGTTTTACTTCTTGTCTTGCGCTCCTATTTTGGTGGCTTTTTCTCTTTTTTCTGTATTTTTCTTAAGCAGTTTCATGTCTTCCTTTGAGCGATATTTCCTGCATCTACTTTGTTTTAGCCATCAAGAATATTTCAGTTATCTTAATCCTTCTTTGTGGGCACATTGTTGATTGTCATGTCATGTTCGGATGTACTTTGTGGACGCTGTCTTTGTTCCACAGTAAGTTTTTGCTGTCGTCCAGCATTCTGTTTTCATTTACCATATTTCCCTGAATAGCCGCCAGGCATGCAATATGCACCTGCCATGAATTACTGCCGGGTAAAACTCGCTCTCCAAATTTAGTGGCGCATGCTTACTTTTACCGCCGGGTCAAAACTCTTGGCTATATTATACACCCGCTAGCACCAACACCCTCCATACGTCAGTTGAGGTGGGCGGGGTTGGGGGCGCGTGTGTATATTATAGCCAAGAGTCATGGATGCATTGGAATTCTGGGTAATTCTTATGTTGCGTTTATGTGTTACAGAGCCAATGTTCTCAAGAAATGTGTTTGTTATTCTTGTTTGGTTAGGGTTCACAGAGTGTGGGGCATATTAGTAAGAGTGTTAAAGTTGTTTATATCACAACCATCAGTGTTAAAGTTATGGCTGTTGACCAAGTATGCATTGCAATCTCGTATGAGAAGCAGCGAAATGCATGCCTACTACCGGCACGCAGATAGCCTGGTGTAACGGTGGGCGCGGTGTCATGTTGTAGAGCAGTGGTCCCCAACCACCGGGCCGCGGCCGCAGAAGAATCCTTTATTATTATTTTTTTTATCACACAATTTTTTACTGCATGCCATTGGTAAGCGCAGGGGTGAGAAGAGGTTTAAATATTATTAGCGACTGCTTACTTTTACCGCATGCCTTGAATAAGCGCAGGAGTGAGAAGAGGTTTTGAATTAATCAGCGCCCCAGTGGTTATTCAAGGAAATACGGTACTTTGTAGCCAGTTCAGTTTTAGTTTTGTTTTGCATAGCCTTTCCTAAGCTTCAATGCCTTTTCTTAGGGGCACTCACCTATTTGTTTCTTTTTGGTCTAAGCATTAGACACCTTTTTACCTTCACACTGCCTCCCGCTGTTTCCGACAGCTACAAGGTAATTAGCTACCTGCTTCCACCTACTGATATGAAAGATTACTCTGCCGAGCTCTAGACAGCAACACTCAACAACGCATAATTTGAATGAAATGAAATTCAGCAGCCAATATTGATAGTAAAAAGTCGTTCTCGCAATTGTTGAATGTGAATTCAAACCATAACCAACCATGCATCACTATAGCTCTTGTCTCAAAGTAGGTGTACTGTCACCACCTGTCACATCATGTCACACAATTACTTATTTGTAATTTGTTGGTGTTTTCCTGTTTGTAGTGTTTTAGTTCTTGTATTGCGCTCCTATTTTGGTGTTTATTGTCATGGCATGTAAGGATGTACTTTGTGGACGCCATCCGCTCCACACGCTGTAAGTCTTTGCTGTCGTCCAGCCAGTTCAGTTTTAGCTTTGTGTTGCATTGCCATCTCTAAACTTCAATGCCTTTTCTTAGCGGCACTCGCCTTTTGTTAACTTTTGGTTTAAGCGTTACAAACCTTTTTAACCTTTTTAACATCGACGTCTTTCTCGACATCTACAAAGCAATCAGCTACCTGCTGCCACCTACTGATATGGAAGAGTATTACACGGTTACTTTGCCGGGCTCTAGACACCACAGACACTCAACAACACAATTTGAATGAAATGAAATTCAGCAGCGGGCTTCATGGTCGTAGAGGGGTTAGTGAGTCTGCTTCACAATACGAAGGTCCTGCAGTCCTGGGTTCAAATCCAGGCTCGGGATCTTTCTGTGTGGAGTTTGCAAGTCCTCCCCGTGAATACATGGGTTCCCTCCGGGTACTCCGGCTTCCTCCCACTTCCAAAGACATGCACCTGGGGATAGGTTGATTGGCAACACTAAATTGACTCTAGTGTGTGAATGTGAGTGTGAATGTTGTCTGTCTATCTGTGTTGGCCCTGCGATAAGGTGGCGACTTGTCCAGGGTGTACCCCGCCTTACGCCCGATTGTAGCTGGTTTAAGCGTTGGATACCTTTTTACCTGCAAACCATCGTCCTCGTTCCCAACATCTACAAAGCAATTAGCTACCTGCTGCCACATACTGATATAGAAGAGTGTTTTTAGTGTTTTAGTTCTTGTCTTGCGCTCCTGTTTTGGTGTTGATTGTCATGTACGGATGTACTTTGTGGACGCCGTCTGCTCCACACACTGTAAGTCTTTGCTGTCGTCCAGCATTCTGTTTTTGTTTACTTTGGAGCCAGTTTAGTTTAAGTTTCATTCTGCATAGGTTTTCTTAGCGGCACTCGCCTTTTGTTAATTTTTTGGTTTAAGCGTTGGATACCTTTTACCTGTAAACCATCGTCCCCGTTTCCAACATCTACAAAGCAATTAGCTACCTGCTGCCACCTACTGATATAGAAGAATGTTTGTAGTGTTTTAGTTCTTATCTTGCGCTCCTGTTTTGGCGTTGATTGTCATGGCATGTACGGATGTACTTTGTGGACGCCATCTGCTCCATACGCTGTAAGTCTTTGCTGTGATCCGGCATTCTGTGTTTGTTTACTTTGCAGCCAGTTTAGTTTTAGCTTCGTTCTGCATAGCTTCAATGCCTTTTCTTAGCGGCACTCGCCTTTTGTCAATTTTTTGGTTTAAGCGTTGGATAGCTTTTTACCTGCAAACTATCGTCCTCGTTCCAAACATCTACAAAGCAATTAGCTACCTGCTGCCACCTACTGATATAGAAGAGTGTTTGTAGTGTTTTAGTTCTTATCTTGCGCTCCTGTTTTGGTGTTGATTGTCATGGCTTTGTGGACGCCGTCTGCTCCACACGCTGTAAGTCTTTGCTGTCGTCCAGCATTCTGTTTTTGTTACATTTCTTTTTACCTGCAAACCATCGTCGTCATTCCCGACATCTACAAAGCAATTAGCTACCTTCTGCCACCTACTGATATGGAAGAGTATTACATGGTTACTCTGCCGAGCTCTAGATAGCGCCGACCCTCAACAACGGCACATTTGCGGATTACAATTTCTGGTCTGCAAAAAATATTTTTTACCCAAATAGGTCAAATTTGGCAGACCAGACTGTATCTCACGGCACGCACAGTGGTTGGAAAAACACTGGTGTAATGGATGGTGATATCGATCATGGACCTTTTTTGTTTTGCTGTTCTCAGATCCGCTTCATCTTTAAAGATACCCGACTGATGCTGATGTTGCTGCACTGAGGAGGGATGGAGGGAGGAGGCAGCACCTCCCCTCCTGGTCCTGAGATGAGAGAGGCTGGACCACACCTCCTTGCCGTGACTTCATCACGTCAAGTACAGCAACAAATAATAATGATAATGGAAAAAAAAAATCACACCGTCATTTATGTGTGACTAAACTTGTGTGTTTATACGCACATATTTTTTTGTATTTATTGTTAGGTTGGTTGCCCCTGCATTAAAGAGAGAGCTTTGTATGAGAGGAGGCTGGAGAGGGAGGGTCGTGCATGACATCATTCCCACGGAGTCAGTGCGCGGACTCGCTTGTGGTTCCTCCAAGTGCGCACGGAGGCTGAGGCTGAGGGAGAGACTCCTGCTGCCGAACCCAGACGCGCGTCTCCACCAGCAAGCTGCGCTCCTGGGCTGGATTAAAAACATATATATATTATATAGGAACTTCATATTGGACACATCGAAGGGAGGCACACTTAAAAAAACAAAAGAACCCTGAGGATTATTTGCTTGTTTAAAAAAAAAAAAAAAAGCTATGAAGATGTGAGGGCTCCACGCTGCAAGAACCAGAAAGAAACTCCGAGGCTGACAAAAGGTAAGACCCACTCTTCTTTTTTATTTATTTTTTTATGAAACAAAGCTGCAGGAATCTAACGGTTCTTTGCAGCCCCACAAATGAAACACAGCGCTGCACGTTCGCCCCTCGGAGCGCGCAAAAGTCGTGCGTTCTGGTTCGAACGTGCAATCTTTTTTTATTTTTATTTCATTTAAAACATTTTTCTCTTTTTGTGTTGAGGAAAACTCCTGATTTTGTGCCAAGAATAAATCCCCGAGTGTCCCAAACAGTGCAGGTGTCGCCATGCACGGACAGAAAGCGGTTTGTGCAGCCATGGTTTTTAAAAAGACAAACCCATCTTTTTTTTTTTTTTTTTTTTTTTCTCCCCCCTGGTCCACAATTTTCTTGCTGGTTTTGACGCACACCTCTAAATCGGAGAGACAAAGGGAGTGAATTACATAGAACAATCCATCTCACTTTACATTTGCATTGACTGCCACTCACCAGTTTATGATCCTCAAGTGGGTTATATGTTGGACTTGGACTGGCAAGTACACATCCAGAACATCCTAAAAATTACTCTTTTGTGTGGTTTACTCATGAATACAGCCACATCTTCTCCATTGCTAGATACCGGACCAACGATGCCAATGTATGCATGGATGTTTGCACGATCGGATGGCAGTTTTAGTTGAAACCAACCTAAATGGTCAACTTTGGCAATACAAAATAACCGAGCAATGCTTTAAATAAAAATAATTAGAAATATCTAAAACTGCTTTTGTTCAAATGTGCGAATTTACACATTTTTCCATACTTTTCCATCTGCTGTAAAAGTGCAAGCCGAACAGTATCTTGCCACCAAAAACAAAGAAAGATTGAATAAAGCCATTTTCCTTTTGTCTCCCCCTCCATTTGGTTAAAGCTTTTGGTAACACTTTAGTATGGGGAACATATTCCAAGTAACAAAAACTTAATTTACAGTTATTTGTACATTATAGGGCAGGGGTAGGGAATCTATGGCTCTAGAGCCAGATGTGGCTCTTTTGATGACTGCATCTGGCTCTCAGATAAATCTTAGCTGACGTTGCTTAACACGATAAGTAATGAATAATTCGGCTGGTAATCACAGTGTCAAAAATAACGTTAAAAATACAAACCATTCTCGTGCATTTTCATCCATCTATCCGGTTTCTACCGCACCTGTTCAAGAAGTCGGATTAATGGTAAGAAATATTTTATTTATTTTTGGCTAGCCCCAGAATAACAGTGTTATTAAAAAGAATAAGAGACGTATTATACTCTAAAAATGTTGATCTTTCTTAAAATGCACGCATGTAGTTGTATTCAGTGTTAAAAAATATATATATATGTATATATATATATATATACATATATATATATATATATATATATATATATATATATATATATATATATATATATATATATATATATGTATATATATATATAAAGCTCTCACGGAAATACTTTTATAAATATTTGGCTTGTATGGCTCTCTCAGCCAAAAAGGTTCCCGACCCCTGCTATAGGGGAACATATAAGGGATAGGTTTACTAATGAGCAATAATTCTGAGGTTATTAAGGGAAGACTCTTAGTTAATGGCTTACTGGTTGTATTGTAAGGCCATGCAGTATAAGGCATTAATAAGTACTATGTATAAAAAGCCAATATTTTACAAATTTTCATGTTAATTAACAAATGGTGGATATATTCCCCATACTAAAGTGTTACCAATTAAGTTTTTTTTTTGTTGTTGTTTTTTTTTAAACCAAATGTATGATGTTGCCGTGTGCTACAATTCTCATGAAAATAATCCATCATGGCTATGTTGCCCAGGAGGAGGCATCCAAGCAAGGCAGGTAAACATCCACCGGTGGATTAGTATGCCCACTCACTGCCTGCCTGCCTTTCCTGGAAATAGTCCAACCCTTTTGCTCAAATATATTCTGACTTATGCTACCTCAGATTTACTCTGGCAACCAATCATACGCTTCTTGAGTTTTTTTTTCCCCTCCTCTCTATATTTCACTTTCAATTACACGCAGAAAGTTTGGGCCCCAAGTCGCTGGAATTCAGTCAACCGATGACATAATGGATGAGACGGCTGTTTTTATTTTTTATTTTTTTTTCTTCCCATTGGGATGCTTGTTGTAATGTCCGTAAAGCACCAGCGTAAGATGTCGGATGATCCGTTTGGAGTTATGGGTCTCACGGTCGCTAGAACAGTCTTTTTCTCGTTATTAAGATGTGGTGGCACCGAGTGATCACCGCGACGGGGGGGGGGAGTCAATCTCGGCAGACAAGCCTGTGGATGGACAGCCATTAGAGTCCTTCTTGCAGAGTTAATGGGCTGGATGCATTTTATGAAGCGTCTCCTTTCCAGGACACGCACTTAAAATGTCTTTGAAGGAAGCTTCACTCTGAACTAGTGTTGTAGCGATACCAATATTTTGGTACCGGTACTTTTCTAAACAAAGGGAACCCCCCCCCAAAAAAATTGCATCATTGGCTTTATTTTAACAAATAAATCTTAGGGTACATTAAACATGTTTCTTATTGCAGTTAAGTCCTTAAATAAAATAGTGAACATACTAAACAACTTGTCTTTTAGTAGTAAATAAACAGACACAGGCTCCTAATTTAGTCTGCTGACATTCGCAGTAACATATTCATTCTATTATTTTGTCATCATTAAGGACAAGCAGTAGAAAATTATTAATCCACTTGTTCATTTACTGTTTATATCCTTATTTCAGGTTTCAACATGTTCTATCTACACGTCTGTTAAAATTGTAATAATCGCTTATCTAGTGGTTAGTGTCCGCAGTGAAATCGGTAGGTTGCAAGTTCAAACCTCGGCCAAGTCATACCAAGGACTATAAAAAATGGGACCCATTACCTCAGCATTAAGGGTTGGAATTGGGGCTTAAATCACCAAAAATGATTCAAGGGCGTGGCCACCGCTGTTGCTCACTGTTCCCCTCACCTCCCAGGGGGTGATCAAGGGTGATGGGTCAAATGCAGATATAGTTTCGCCACACCTAGCGTATGTGTGACAATCATCGGTACTTTAACTTTTAATTTTTAACTTATTCTTCTGTTGTTTGATACTTTACATTAGTTTTGGATGATACCACAAATGTGGGTATCAATCTGATACCAAGTAGTTACAGGATCATACATTGGTCATATTCAAAGTCTGCATGTGTCCAGGGACATATTTCCTGAGTTTATAAACATAATATACATTTTTTTTTTAAAAACAAAAGATGCTGTGATGCCAAAAAAAATCTATGTAATCATACTAGTATCGACTCGATAGGTTTACTTGATATAATTACAGTGGATGTTAAGTATCAATCCACCAATAGCGTTTGTTTACATTTTGATGCGGGTGAGCTACGGTGTGTAGTGAAACATGTTAAGCTATTCGTCGTCCTGCAGGGATGATTGTCAGGTTCAAACACTGTTGACATCTATTAAACAAGACAAAAGGCAAAGAATCAAACAGAGACAGAACTAAATTTGGACTCAGATCCGAGGAGAGACATGGCCACTGTACACTCTTTGTACAACCTTCACCAAGCTCTGCCCCCAAGATCGTACTCATCCTTCTTTATTTGTTTTTCTCCCTCTCCTTCCCTTAGCTGCTTCCTCAGGGAGGTGAGTCGTGTAAAACATTGCCTTCGGTTCCCGAACAGTTCAAAGAAAGTTCCATAAAATTGTTCAAAGTGAGTCCCATAAAATAGATCAAAAAGAGCTCGCAAAAATACTTCAAAAGAGTTCCTCTGGAAGTTGGGCAGATGCTGCCGACTGTCAGCTTGGAAGTCCATTGAAGTTTTACGAGAATTCTTCTTGGAAGGTTTCAGCCTTTTTTCTTCTTGTCCGGAACACAATGTAATATAAAAGTTTTTTTTGATAATTTACACACAATTTTTCTGACAATGATACTTGTAAGAAACATACTTTATTTGTCGCCATAGAAGCGAGGATTAGTGATTAAGAAGTAGCTAAAACACTGCAGACGGTGGATGGACGTTAGCCGCTAGCTCGCTAGCCATGTCTTAAGGCACCTCTTCCTGAGGGGGTTTCAGTGTTATAACTTCACCTTTATCGTTAGTTTTTAAGCCAAAATGCGTCCGTTCTCCCTTTACTGTCTACACCAGGGGTCACCAACGCGGTGCCCGCGGTCACCAGGTAAGTAGCCCGCTGGCCTGTTCTAAAAATAGCTCAAATAGCAGCACTTACTAGTGAGCTGCCTCTATTTTTCAAATTGTATTTATTTACTAGCAAGCTGGTCTCGCTCTGCTGGACATTTTAATTCTAAGAGAGACAAAACTCAAATAGAATTTGAAAATCCAAGAAAATATTTTAAAGACTCGGTCTTCACTTATTTAACTAAATTCATTTATTTTTTCTGCTTTGCTTCTTATAACTTTCAGAAAGACAATTATAGAGAAAAAATACAACCTTAAAAATGATTTTAAGACTTTTAAACACATATACCATTTTACCTTTTAAATTCCTTCCTCTTCTTTCCTGAAAATTTAAATCAATGTTCAAGTAAATTTTAATTTTTTTTTATTGTAAAGAATAATAAATACATTTTAATTTAATTCTTCATTTTAGCGTCTGTTTTTTTGACGAAGAATATTTGTGAAATATTTCTTCAAACTTATTATGATTAAAATTCAAAAAAATATTCTGTCAAATCTAGAAAATCTTTAGAATCAAATTTAAATCTTATTTCAAAGTCTTTTAAATTTCTTTTAAAATGTTCTTTCTGGAAAATCTAGAAGAAATTATGATTTGTCTTTGTTGGAAATATAGCTTGGTCCAATTGGTTATATATTCTAAAAAAGTGAAGATTGGATTTTAACCTATTTAAAACATATCACAATTTTAAAATTAATCTTAATCAGGAAAAATTACTAATGATGTTCCATGAATTATTTTTTTAAATTTTTTCAAAAAGATTCAAATGAGGTAGTTTTTCTCTTCTTTTTTTTCGGTTGAATAATTTAATTTTAAAGAGTCGAAATTGAAGATTAACTATCTTTCAACATTTAATTTTCATTTATTTCCTGTTTTCTCCTCTTTCAAACCGTTCAATTAAGTGTTTTTTTCATCATTTATTCTCTATGAAAAAGCTTACGTAAAAGGAAAAAAAATGTACAACGGAATGACAGACAGAAATACCCATTTTTGTATATATATATGTATATATATATACATATATATATATATATATAGAGAGAGAGAGAGAGCGAGAGAGAGAGAGAGATTTATTTATTAAAGGTTAATTGAGCAAATTGGCTTTTTCTGGCAATTTATTTAAGTGTGTATCAAACTGGTAGCCCTTCGCATTAATCAGTACCCAAGAAGTAGCTCTTGGTTTCAAAAAGGTTGGTGACCCCTGGTCTACAAACAGCGTCTGCTTGTAAGTACTCTGTGATTGTTTGCCGCCAAACATGCTCGTCTGCTCGTAAACCAGCAATGACGCAACATGACAATGACGCGGGTGCGATACAGGTACTTTTCAGAGACTGTATCGTACCGAAAATTATTCCTTAGAATCGCGGTACTATACTTATACCGTACAACTCTACTCTTAACTCTTATTGTTCTTGTGTTGGCTTTTTAGTTTTTTGGTGCAGGTCTCCCCCAAACCCGCCATAGACTGTACATTTCTTGACTTGCCATCAATCAAGCGGCCTCTCTATATGTATGAGATGGGTGATTGGAGGACATGCTCAGGCATCCGTTGTTTTCGCCTGCTGTAATGCACCTCCATCATGCTCACCTGTCACCGAACGGACAGCCGAGATTGTCTCGGGAGCATGCAGAAGGGCCACTACTGTTACAAAAAAAAAAAAAATAGTGTTGGGGAGCCGTAGAGTACACCGGCACAATGTGGCTTTATTGCATTTAGAAGAAGAGCCGTATGTCACGCTCCGAAGAGTCATTAAGGAGCGGCCTCAGCGTGCCGTGCCGTCTTGTCGGTCAGAACGGATGCAGATGGCCGGCAGGGCTGTTGGTTTGAAGCGGGGTGGTGAGATCTGGCTGGTATTTTTGGTGGAGGGTGAGGAGGCATTATCTTATCAGGGTGACGTCAGAGCAGTGCGACAATCTGACAATGACTTGTGGAAGGATGAGTAACAACAACTCATATACTTCCGTATTCTCTACTGCAGTGTTTTTCAAAGCACCACTAGTGTACCGTGAGATATTTTTTGTGTACAGTGGGAGATTTTGTAATTTCACCCAATTTGGTTCAAAATATTTTTTGAATGCAACGTTAGACATTGACGTCTCAATTAACAAATATTTTGCAACGTTGTTTCAAAGCCAGTTTTAAGGAACATGCATGTATAATCAATGTTGTATCAATGTCTTGTGCCTGCTGGGAAAAATGTGGTATATGTCAGTTATTCTACTACGGTCATAATTTGTATCTTGCATTATACCAGTTTATCAAACACATTTGACAATGGCAACAAATTTCAACTAACAAGACCTCTGTACATTCTTCATCAAACCCAATCTAATATACATTTTATGGAATACATTTAACAACAGAGGCCCGTATTTTATTCTGAAAACAATACTGCAATTCTTAAATTAAGCATCCTAGGGATTTTGGGATCGTTTAACGATCCTAGGGATCCATCCGTCCATCCATTTCCTACGGCTTGTCCCTTTTGGGGGAATGCTGGAACCTATCTCAGTTGCATTCGGGCGGAAGGCGGTGTACACCCTGGACAAGTCGCCACCTCACCACAGGGCCAACACAGATAGACAGACAACATTCACACTCACATTCACACACTTGGGCCAATTTAGTGTTGCCAATCAACCTATCCCCAGGTGCATGTCTTTGGAAGTGGGAGGAAGCCGGAGTACCCGGAGGGAACCCACGCAGTCACGTGGAGAACATGCAAACTCCACACAGAAAGATCTCGAGGCCAGAATTGAATCCAGGACTACTCAGGGCCTTCATATTGTGAATCACATGCACTAACCCCTGTTTCACGGTGCTGCAGATCCTAGGGATCGTTAAACAATATAATCTTTGTGGGGAAAACCAATATATTTTATTTGATTAGTTATTTTATCAATCTAAAAATTGTTCAACTATAATAGACAAAATGTAATTATTCATGCTAAAATTAGTATTATGATGTAAAGTCAATGACTAAAAATAAGTAAATAGCTCTTAAAACTATGGACATGTCTCTGATAAAAAAAAATTAAATCTTGGCCAAATAACCTCTTAAAGATGCATACAAAATGTGCCAAAAGTCATAATTATAACAACAACAAGGCATTCTGGGAAACGCTCGCTTCTCAGACGCATGTTCAGACTTGCGGATTCTGCGGAAAACCCCTGAAAATCATCCTTGTCTACCAAAATCTTAAATTAGAAACTCATGTTTTTGTGTATATGTATATAGACGACTTTATTATTTTACGCGGATATTAAAAATAACGAGCATATGGTTAATGAACAATCACTTTATTACAACCAGCAACCGTCAATGAATCCTGTTCGGCCCGGGATCTAAAGTGTGCTTTGATATTTGGCCCTCTTTAAAAGTGCGTTAGACACCCCTGGCCTAAAGAAAATTTCAACTTGGTTTTCGTTATAAATCTGTTCCAAAGGCCCCGTTGAAAACCGAATTGGAGGAGAACCAGACCAATTCTTATCAAGAATGTAAATCCAATGTATCCGTTCCAGACACCCAACAATGTTAAAGGGGAACATTATCACAATTTCAAAAGGGTTAAAAACAATACAAATCTGTTCCCAGTGGCTTGTTTTATTTTTCGAAGTTTTTTTCAAATTTTACACCTCCCAGAACCCTAAAAAAAGCTTTAAAGTTCTTGATTTTCGCTATTTGCGATGCGACTGTCCATTTCCCTGTGACGTCATACAGTGCTGCCAATACAAACAACATGGCGGTTACCACAGCAAGATATAGCGACTTTAGCTCGGATTCAGACTCGGATTTCAGCGGTTTAAGCGATTCAACAGATTACGCATGTATTGAAACAGATGGTCGGAGTATGGAGGCAGATAGCGAAAATGAAATTGAAGAAGAAATTGAAGCTGTTGGGCGAATAGCTATTAACGCTATTTAGCCATAGCATGGGTGTACCTAATGAAGTGGCCCATAGCATGGCTGCCTTATTAGCATCGCCGGTAAAATGTGCAGACCTAACGATCAGGACTTTCGCATCTTGTGACACTGGAGCAACTTAAATCCGTCGATTGGTAAGTGTTTGTTTCGCATTAAATGTGGGTATCTAGTTTCAAATGTACATACAGCTAGCGTAAATAGCATGATTGGCATCGATTAGCATAGCATGTTAGCATCGATTAGCTGGCAGTCATGCCGCGACCAAATATGTCTGATTAGCACATAAGTCAACAACATCAACAAAATTCACCTTTGTGATTTAGTTGACTTAATCGTTGCAAATGCATCTGCAGGTTATCCGTACATATCTGTGCCATGTCTGTCTTAGCATCGCCGGCAGACATTCTGGCAAATTCAATGGGGGTCTGGCGGCAGATTTCTTGCCAGTGGTGCAACTTGAATCCCTCCCTGTTAGTGTTGTTACACCCTCCGACAACACACCGACGAGGCATGATGTCTCCAAGGTTCCAAAAAATAGTCGAAAAAACGGAAAATAACAGAGCTGAGACCCGGTGTTTGTAATGTGAAAATGAAAATGGCGGGTGTGTTACCTCGGTGACGTAACGTTCTGACGTCATCGCTAAAAGACAGATAAACAGAAAGGCGTTTAATTTGCCAAAATTCACCCATTTAGAGTTCGGAAATTGGTTAAAAAAATACATGGTCTTTTTTCTGCAACATCAAGGTATATATTGAGGCTTGCATAGGTTTGGTGATAATGTTCCCCTTTAACACAAAACACTTTTACAGAGAATAGTTATCGTTTTACACACAAAATGCATATAAATGGCCAATGAAATGGATAAATGAACATTCTTAACAAAACTTTCACCTTTTTGAAAACTGCTAAGCGATGAGCGGAAAAGCAAACTGGTAAGCACCATATTATCCATGTTTGTTTGGCTGAACCTACCTTAGCAGTGTGGTGTTTTCTGGAAACAGGGACTCTAAGGCTCTTGTTGACTTTGATTGCTGACTTTTTATTTCTACATTTTCAAGGATTCAAGCAACTTTGGTTGGATGATTGGTATCTACCAATCAATTTACCACGAATTGATTAACGTGGACCCCGCCTTAAACAAGTTGAAAAAACTTATTCGGGAGTTACCATTTAGTGGTCAATTGTACGGAGTATGTACTGTACCGTGCAATCTACTGATAAAAGTCTCAATCAAATCAATCAATCAAATATATTTGCTATACAGCACCATCTGAGATCCGCAGACCACCTGACTGAGAAGCAGTTTCCATAAAGAAGCTGTTCCTCAGTCTGGTGCTCCTACTCTGGATGCTCCGTAGTCTCCTGCCTGTTTGAAGGGGGTTAAAGAGAGGGTCTGCAGTGTGGGTGAAATCCTTGGTGATGCAGTGAGCCTTCATCCTGCATCCGTTTATGATGTCTTTGGTGGTGGTAAGGCTGCTGCCCGCAATCCGTAGCATTCACCGATCTCTCCAGCCTGTGCCACACTGTTTTCGTCTGTAAAAGCTGCTAAGGACAGAGCTGTGGCGTATGGAAACCTAGTACCAGCGTTTTTTTTTTTATTTACAAACAATGCACTAAACAACACAGGAGTTTGGTTCCATGCTCATGAGCACCTTGATCGTATTCAGGAAGCAAACTAGTATCTCCTCAACAAACTGTCCCAATTTCTTAATCTCAAGCTCTTCCTTCAGTGATTTGTTCTGGACTGATCTTAAAGGCACATTTCTACCATCTGTCCCAGTTTGGTTCATTTTACTACGGCACAGTTGGGATTTGTTAACCCCTTATGAGGCGTATTTTGTTACACATGACATTAAAGTAATGAGAATGAACAAAACATAAACAAGATAGAAAAACGCAGCATAAAGCAAAGTCTTAAATAAGGAAAAAACAAACATCTCTTGTAATACAGTTTTTTATTGTGGTTTGTTTTGTTGTCTTCCTATTCCACTCTTGCCTTCCATTGTACTGCAAGATAAAAGGAACAATTCTCCGCCAACCAATCAATGGACAGCAGTGTGTGTCCCGTAAAATAACTGTACGGCTATGTACTGTACTTGGTGGAAATGGTTAAAAGGCTTAAAATGACACGTCTTAATATAAAAGCAGCACTAAGAAAGAAGAAAAATGTTTTCTTATGACCGCAGAGCGTTGTCCGTGTTCACGGCGTCAGTCTAATTGCTAGAAGAACACTACAAGCTTGTTAGTTGTCACCTCCTGGTGAACAGCAGGATATTTTTTTTTTCCCCATTATTTTATTTTCTTCCTGCATTTGGCAAAGTTTGAAAATGGGAACAGCAAAATGTCAATCTCTGGATTTCCTATTTCATTCCATCTTTGCCGCCATCCCTGCAGCCGCTTACCAACATATTAAAGCTATTTGTTTTGTGATCATGTAAACAATCAAGGTGAACAAACACAGCCGACGGTTGAAAGTTTGAACTATGACCGTCTTCGACGACGGATTTTCAGAGTCTAATCCAGTGGTTCTCAAACTTTTTTTGTCATCCCCCACTTTGGACAAGGGGGAGTTTTCAAGCCCCACCTGCCCCCATCGCCACAACAGAACGCTAATGCCAAGCTTAACATTTTCAAATTTATTGAACATCAAGTAACATTCAAGTCAGGGTTTCCCACACATTCATTTATTTGTGGAGGCTCGCCACGAAAGAATTACGGCCGCCACAAATAAAAAATAGAAAAAAAATTCGGCTTTTGACTCGCTTGACCACTCATAAAAGCAGCGGGGCTCTGTCTGTGAATGGAGCTTGTAGTTACATATTATATAAATATGTAAATATGATATAAATATGTATATAAATATGTACATAAAGTGTTGTAATTATATTCCAACTCCGCGTTCTTCTTGGTCATTGCCGCCGCAAGAATATAATAATAAAAAAATGTTTTTAAGTGAAATCCTCGCGCCCCACCTGTCATGTCTCTATTCCCCACAGGTAGGGCCCGCCCCACACTTTGAGAAACGCTGGTCTAATGTGATTTGTTAGATTTTTTTTTACGTTTTTACGGTATTCAGAAGCTAAAATATGTCAATCCGTTGCGTTACTTGGTGGTCATGACAAGCGATTTACAAGAACAACATACTTGACGTGGTTCAAGTAAGTTGAGCATCCTGTGAGAGTAGAACATAGACATGTGAAGTGAAGTGAATTATATTTATATAGCGCTTTTCTCTAGTGACTCAAAGCGCTTTACATAGTGAAACCCAATATCTAAGTTACATTTAAACCAGTGTGGGTGGCACTGGGAGCAGGTGGGTAAAGTGCCTTGCCCAAGGACATAACGGCAGTGACTAGGATGGTGGAAGCGGGAATCGAACCTGCAACCCTCAAGTTGCTGGCACTGCCACTCTACCAACCGAGCTATGTAATAAATAAAGATTTCTACACATAGAGGTGATCATCAACTTAAAGCGCCCTCTTTGGGGATTGTAATCGAGATCCATCTGGATTCCTGAACTTAATTCTTAACATTTCTTCACAAAAAAAAGACATCTTTAACTTCAATATTTATGGAAAATCTGGTTGTCAACACTGAATATTGCATTTTTGTATTTTTTTCACAGTTTATGAACTTACATTCATATTTTGTTGTAGTATTATTCAATAAATATATTTATAAAGTATTTTTGAATTGTTGATATTTTTAAAAAATCTCACGTACCCCTTGGCATACCTTCAAGTACCCCCAGGGGAACCACTGATATACCCTGTCTGTCAGCTTCGGTTGAACTTTGTCTGCGAGGTTGATAGCCGAATCAGACTCCTCCAGATCACGACACTCCTCGTTTGAATTATATACTTTAGTCTTGAAAACCTCCGGTTGCTGGATTGGTTTTGGTTAATCGTTACATAATACAAAGTATGATGTGACAGAGCCTTTTTTAATTGCACTCAGCCTTCTGTCCAATTTCACCGCGTTCTCCAGTAAAGCTTGTCAGGAAGCATATGGTCCTTAAATCCCTATGCAAATGTTGGCTGGAATATTTTTCAAAAAGAAAAGAAAATTGTCCTTGTGCCTTTTTTTTCGAACAGCGATTTGTCATTTCGAATGGCTCAGACATAAGCACTTTAGCGCAAGACTTGACTAGCAGAATGAGGCCATAAAATGGACTATTCACTAGGTTTTCCATGAAAACTGACCTGCTTTGGGCTCACTGTGACGCTTGACACTTTAATGGCTTTGATGCATACACATTTCCCCTGCAACATGCTTCCATGTCAGGACGGGTGATCGCATGACGCACTCTCTATTCCCTAGAAAGAGAGAAGACCGCAAGCTGTCTCACTTGATTGATTCAGTGATTGATGTGAAATTTTCACAGAAATATACAATAACGAATATTGAGTACGATCTGATGATAATTAGGGCTTGCAAAGTTAATGCGATAACGGAAGTTTGCCTCAACGGCAATCTTCCAGCTGATGTTGAGTCACAGAAATAAATAGATGTCCTAGGAAAAAGGTATGGCAAGTTTAGCTCTGAAGTAGGTCCGGGCCATATGGCCTTTTGTTAATATCTCGATATTTTTAGGCCATGTTACGATACACGATATATATCTCGATATTTTGCCTTAGCCTTAAACAAACACTTTATACTTATAATCACAGCAGTATGATGATTCTATGTGTCTACATTAAAACATTTCTGTTCATACTGTCGCGTTTGGAACGCATTGTGATGCGCGAGTTGTCACCCCAAGATGCAGTGGGACCAGACAGGCAGGGATTGCAGGTAAGAGCTGGTTTAATGTACAAAAAGGTAAAATAACACTGGTACCAAAACAAAAAATAAAGCGCGTGCCTAGCGCACGGAAGCTAAGACGTGACTTAGCAATAGAATCGAGGACTAGAGAAACCAAAGGTGAAAGTTGCATGTAGCAAATGACGAACTGAGGTAGAATTTAGGCTTGAATACTAAACTAACAATCAAGACACCGATGAGCGTAAAACAAGAGCAGCTGGGACGAATCAGAAACCATGGTAACCAAAACAGGAAGTGCACACACAAACTAAGGGATCGGAAGAGTCCAAAAATAATCAAAACACACAAAAGGACTCAAGAACAAGACTAAGGAGTTGATCTAGGAAGCGGATCACAACACATACTGCATTAATATATGCCCATTTTAAACTTTCATGCAGACAGGGAAAACACAACTAAGTCAATTTAGCAAAACTGTATTTATTATACAGTTATTAAGTAGTGGCACAAACATTTTTCATTTCAAAACTGAAAGTCCAAGATTGTCAGACATTTTAAAACAAGCTGTGAGTGCACTTTTGTGCATCATGTCACCAAGAAGACATATCAAAATAACGCTGAATGAAAGTGTACTTTTTGTACAGAACGCCGCTACAATAGTTAAAAACAAAGTGCACTTTTGTGCATGATGTCACAGAAGATATTTCAATTACCTTCAAATAAAAATTATGTGGAAATGGTTACTTCGGGATTTTGTTGGTGTGACACCGGCCGGAGATGTTGACATTCGAAGTTTCAAGCACTCTTCATTCTCTAGCGGGTGACTTGTCAAATGATGCTACATTAGAAGTGCTGCTACTTTTTGTAGCGACACTTTTGCCGCATAAATGTTCAACATATTACCGCTTGAAGCCAAACCACCGCCGGACGTTTTTCTTGTTAATAAATTCTTCCTCCATTTGTTACCAGATTGGCACCTTCTCTTTCTCGTATTACCACTCGCACCACATCCTTAGCATCTCTGTCTGCTCCGCGGGAGGGTGTGACGTTGCACACGTGATGTGTGTAAGAAGGTGTGCTTGGTTTATGTCTCTGTGAGAAGGAGACACAAGAAGGAGTGGGAAGAGCCTGTAGTGTAATGCCCGCAGCTAAAATCAACTGCGTGAGAATGTATACTCAAATATCACGATATAGTAATTTTCTATATCGCACGACCAGCCCTACTCTGACACCCTGACAGGTTGCTCTTGCCACGGGACCAAAATTATTTCCGTCCAATGTCGCTGTGAGTTGAGTTATCACCGAAGTTCCTGGGTTAGGGTTAGTTTTTTTTTTCTGAAGTAACTTGCAAAGTTTGTGAGTCACGGTTGTCCCATGTAGGTGTACGATTTTAAAAAGTACCATATTTTCCAGAACATAGGGCAGACCGAGTTATAAGGCGTAATGCCGATAAGCGGGTCGAGTCTATTTTCATACAAAAGGCGCACCGGATTATAGGGCGCATTTAAGGGGTCATATATTGTTGTTTTTTTCTTAATGTAAAACACTTCCTTGTGGTCTACATACAATAACATGTAATGGTGGTTCTTTGGTCAAAATGTTGCATACATGATGTTTTACAGATCATCTTCAAGCCGTTCAGGATTCGCCGTTTTGTGGGCGGTCTTTTTTATGTGGCTCACCTTTGGCAGCGTCTTCTCCCCGTCATCTTTGTTTTAGCCATGTAGCGTGCAAGGACGGGAGTGGAAGAAGTGTCAAAAGATGGAGCTGACCGTTTCAATAATATTCGGACTTTACTTAAATCAACAACGGAGCAGCATCTCCTCATCCGTGGCTCACTAGTGCAATACCGCCGGAAATGTGTCCCGTGAAAAACCGTCCGACCGGAACTCTCTAATAACTGAAGTTCCTTGGGTGAATAATCTAAACTACACCGGTATGTTTTAGCGCTTTCATGGCGAGTTTACTGACAGATATAAGTAAGACATTTACACTACCGTATGTTAGAAATGGCAACAGCAGAAGATGAATGTCCCATAACAAGAAGAAGATAGAGAAAAAGAACACTATGGCACGGACTACAAAGGTGGAAGCGCGCAAATTTTCAGGACTTATGCAGATCCCAAATACAGATCAGCAGGTACCAAGAGGTAAAAGTGGCTTTTATATAATATTGTGAAACAAAGCGCCAGATAATGTCTTGCCTTATACACACACCATAATAATAATAGCACAGTATAATCAATCCATCAAACGGTGCGGCTTCATAGCTTACCAAAGTCGCACTAAAACAATACATTTTTGAGCGCCGTGTGTAATGTTCTATATTTTCAATGGAACATATACAATTTTGGTGTTGTGTCCCGTGAAAAACCGTCCGACCGGAACTCTCTAATAACTGAAGTTCCTTGGGTGAGTAATCTAAACTCACTACACCGGTATGTTTTAGCGCTTTCATGGCGAGTTTACTGACAGATATAAGTAAGACATTTACACTACCTTATGTTAGAAATGGCAACAGCGGAGGATGAATGTCACATAACAACAAGAAGATAGAGAAAAAGAACACTATGGCACGGACTACAAAGGAGGACTCGCGCAAATTTTCAGGACTTATGCAGATCCCAAATACAGATCAGCAGGTACCAAAAGGTAAAAGTGGCTTTTACATAATATTGTGAAACAAAGCGGCAGATAATGTCTTGCCTTATACACACACCATAATAATAATAGCACAGTACAATCAATCCATCAAACGGTGCGGCTTCATAGCTTACCAAAGTCGCACTAAAACGATACATTTTTGAGCACCGTGTGTAATGTTCTATATTTTCAATGGAACATATACAATTTTGGTGTTGTTTACTTGAGTCATGTTGCGGTCTTTACGTATCACTTATGTGTGACTGCCATCTTCTGGTCACACATCATTTCACATGTACCAAATAACATAGTTTCGAGGTCGGTAAGCACAGCCAAAATTATTCCGTACTTTAGGCGCACCGGGTTATAAGCCGCACTGTCGAGTTTGGAGAAAATGAAATGATTTTAAGTGAGCATTATAGTCCGAAAAATGCTGTACACTTATTAAAGATTAAAAACTTCGGTTTGCAATTAACCATGATTAATTATGAGTTAAATGTGGACAAAATCCCATTGATTGTGATTAAATATATTAACTGCTTGACAGCTCTAATATTTATTTTGGGACATCAACATAGTTTATAGCAAAATAGTTCAGTTAGAAATGCATGACAGTGGTACCTTGGTTTTCGTGCACCCCACTTATCTTATTAGTCGGTTTTCACCGAAAAATCTTGTCGCATAAATGTAAGTATACCTTCTTGGTTATTGTACATGCGTAACAAACTAGTCTGTTTGCCCACATAGCATTCCGTGGAATAGAATGTCTAAACAACTTCATGTTGATGACTCAATCTCCGTGCTTTTTTAAATTGATTAGTACTAAAAAAAAAAAAATCTACCAAATTTTAATTATTTTTTATAAACTGTGTTTTGCATTAGTACTTTTTTGTTTTAACTAAATGTTTAATTATTTACTTTGCCAGTGTTAGTTTTTTTTTTTTTAAACAAATAATGTATGGATACAACTTTACATCTTCTTAACCATTCCAATAGGAACTATGATTTTTTTTTAAATTATTTATATTCTTTTAACTATAGTGAATGAAAATAGATCAAATCGTGGAGTGCGTAGAAATACGTGGGTGTAGTTCTTTCACATTGAAATAGGTCGCTCATGATTGTGCGTGCCCTGATTAATTTTTTCAATTAATGCACTTGTTAAAAGATTCCCTGGGGTGGGGGGTGGGGGGGGGGGGGCGGGGGGTCACCCACTTCTGTGGTCCTCTCCAAGGTTTCTCATAGTCATTCACATTGACATCCCAGTGGGTTGTGAGTTTTTCCTTGCCCTTATGTGGGCTCCGAACCGAGGATGTTGTTGTGGCTTGTGCAGCCCTTGGAGACACTTGTGATTTAGGGATATATACTGTAAATAAACATTGATCGATTTAATTGATTGAAAAGTGCATTTTTAATGTTGATGTGCATTTAGTAGAAACAAAAATTAAAATTATGGCTAGCAGAAAAGGTTTTCATTTTAACTATTTTCCCTAAAACACACATTAAGGTGATTATATGGTATGTTTTATCCGATTAATCGGACAAAGTAATTGATAAGATAGTATACTCTATTACTAAATAAATTGATAGCTGCAGCCCTACATTTCCAATACCATTTTCTGAAGTAACAATAAATCATCTCCTCCTTTTAGCAATCTAAAACTATGTCATATCAAAGAAATGTGCTTCTTACACATTTTCTTTGAAGGTCTAATTGAAGTGTCACAGCATCACAAATAAAAAGGAATAATGGAAGTGAAAGTTTAACCTTGTTTCAATTCCGTTTCACCAGTGGGAGGAACACTTTGTGATTTTCGCGTAAGTCATAGCTGAGATGCTCGAAAACTTGATAACTATAGGAATGATATTACAGTGATGTTTCAGTAGAACGTTATGCGTCATCAGTTCAAGGACATTTTTAGAGGTTTTTTTGTGTGTGTTCATAACTAAAAATGACTGTGACAAATGCTGTACAAAATACTCTACTGACAAATACCTTGATCAACCACGATTTCTGCGGAATCAAATTATATTGTGACTTCCTTTGATTGCTTGTTGATCTCGGCCTTTGTTAGTAAGGCGTTCCGAAATCTCAGTCCAAGAACGAATCGTATGAAATGTTAAATGGGTTATAGTTTTATAGCGATTTTCTTCCTTCAGGGCACTCAAAGCACTTTGACTTTATTTCTACATTCACCCATTCACACACTGATGGCGGGAGCTGCCATGCAAGGCCCTAACCAAGACCGATCAGGAGCAAGGGTGAAGTGTCTTGCTCAAAGACACAACGGACGTGACGAAGTTGGTAGTAAGGGGGGACTGAACCAGGAACCCTCAGGTTGCTGGCACGGCCACTCTGCCAACCGCGCCACGCCGTCCAAAGAAGGTATTCGTAAGTTGTGATACCACTGTATTTTATATACGTCAGGAAAAATAATGTGTTTTTATCTTAATGCATGGGCGAATCATGGCAGCAAAGTTTGATTCCCACAAAAGCCAATTTCACACATTGTGGCGACAAGAATTACAAAAAAGATCTTAATGACATAAACTGAAAGAAGTTCACATACTGAAGTCTTATAGTTGGGAAGTAAACAACCGAAAGCTGTTAGACAACTCTTCTCTGTCAGGTACACCTTCCTTTGCCAAAGCTGATACGGTGTCCTTTGAAGTCTGAGAGCAATCGTTGTCATTAGAAAAAATGTAAAAGCTAGTTATTCCGTTGCAGATCGGGATGCTACTAAATTTGGTACCTTTATAGGTCAGTCGGACCAAATTCCAATAGGTGATATATTTTGATAACTTTGTTGCAAGTTACGTCACATATGGTTGCAGGTTCAAGCGCTCGGAGCAGACTCAGTCGCACTGCCTCTAAGTATTGTTACAATTTTCCCTGCCAACAAAGCAAGAAGAAGATGCTCAAAAGTACAGTCAGGCTCTGCTTTTTAAAATGCGCTTGCTCGATGCTAATTTCCATTGGAATTTCTATAAGAATGCTAACGATTAGCATTAGTGTTTCTACATGGCAATTTCTACATGTTTGGTAAGCAGCATACAACTAAAATGCTTGTTACAGTCAAACAGCTGGTGTGTAATAGGTACAGTATAACACATAGGACTAAAAAAAACCCCACAAAACTGTCACATTCAACTTAATGGCAGAGACTACTTCTTGGCTGAGCCAACACACCGTAGCCCAGTGTTTTTCAACCACTATTCCACGGAAAACTATACTATATGTGCCGTGAGAGATTATCTAAATTCACCTATTTGGGTTAAAAATGTTTTCTGTAAACCAGTAATTATAGTCTGCAAATTATGTGTTGTTGTTGAGTGTCTGCGCTGTCTAAAGATCAGCAGAGTAACCATGTAATACCCTTCCATATCAGTAGGTGGCAGTCGGTAGCTAATTGCTTTGTAGATGTCGGAAACAGGAGGGGCATGGTGCTGGTAAAAGGTGTCTAATGCTTGAACGAAAAATACACAAAAGGTGAGTTCCCCTAAAAAAAGGTATTGAAGCCGGAGTACCCGGAGGGAACCCACGCAGTCACGGGGAGAACATACAAACTCCGGAGCCCGAGATTGAACTCTGGACCTTCGTATTGTGAGGCAGACGCACTAACCTCGCTTAAAAGTAAAAGTTTTTTCCTCGGAAGATATGTTGCCGAAAAAGTAATGCTTATGTCTCACTGGAAAATTACTATTCAGGGGATTGTGACTTGTGTCAAGTTTGTTTTAGATATTTTCAGTGGAAATTACAAATATATACCGTATATTTCGGAATATAAGTCGCTCCAGTGTATAAGTCGCACCTGCCGAAAATGCATAATAAAGAAGGAAAAAAACATATAAAAGTCGCACTGGAGTATAAGTCGCATTTTTGGGCTAAATGTATTTGATAAAACCCAACACCAAGAATAGACATTTGGAAGGCAATTTAAAATAAATAAATAATAGTGAACAACAGGCTGAATAAGTGTACGTTATATGACTCATAAATAACCAACTGAGAAGGTGCCTGGTATGTTAACGTAACATATGGTAAGAGTCATTCAAATAACTATAACATATAGAACATGCTATACGTTTACCAAACAATCTGTCACTCCTAATCGCTAAATCCTATGAAATCTTATACGTCTAGTCTCTTATGTGAATGAGCTAAATATTTGATATTTTACGGTAATGTTAAAGGGGAACATTATCACCAGACCTATGTAAGCATCAATATATACCTTGATGGTGCAGAAAAAAGACCATATATTTTTTTAACCGATTTCCGAACTCTAAATGGGTGAATTTTGGCGAATTAAACGCCTTTCTGTTTATTGCTCTGGTGGCGATGACGTCAGAATACAGCCGCCATTTTCATTTTCTACACATTACACACACGGGTCGGAGCTCTGTTATTTTCCGTTTTTCGACTATTTTTTGGAACCTTGGAGACATCATGCCTCGTCGGTGTGTTGTCGGAGGGTGTAACAACACTAACAGGGAAGGAAATCAAGTTGCACCGAAGATGCGAAAGTGTCTGCCGCCAGACCCCCATTGAATGTACTGTAGTGTCTTCACATTTGACCGGCGATGACAGACATGACACAGAGATGTATGCATAACCTGCAGATGCATTTGCAACGATACGAAATCACAAAGGTGAGTTTTGTTGTTGACTTATGTGCCAATCAGACATATTTGGTTGCAGCGTGACTGCCAGCTAATCGATGCTAACATGCTATGCTAATCGATGCTAACATGCTACGCTCATCGATGCTAACATTGTATTTACCGGCGATGACAGACATGGCACAGAGATGTATGGATAACCTGCAGATGCATTTGCAATGATAGTCAATGAAATCACAAAGGTGAGTTTTGTTGATGTTGACTTATGTGCTAATCAGACATATTTGGTCGTGGCGTGACTGCCAGCTAATCGATGCTAACATGCTTTTTACCGGTGGTGCTAAAGCAGACATGGCACAGAGATGTATGGATAACCCGCAGATGCATTTGCAACTATATTACGTTTCCTTCCACCCACATTTAATGCGAAAAAAACACTTACCAATCGACGGATTTAAGTTGCTCCATTATCACAAAATGCGAAAGTCCTGATCGTTTGGTCCGCACATTTTACCGGCGATGCTAACGCAGCTATTCAGCCATGCTATGGCTATGAATAGCGTCAATAGCTATTCGCTCAATAGCTTCAGTTTCTTCTTCAATACTTTCATACTCCAACCATCTGTTTCAATACATGCATAATCTGTTGAATCGCTTAAGCCGCTGAAATCTGAGCCTGAATCCAAGCTAATGTTGCTATATCTTGCTGTGGTATTCCAATTGTTTGTTTACATTGGCAGCACTGTATGACGTCACAGGAAAATGGATAGTGGTTTCGAAGATAGCGAAAATAAGGCACTTTAAAGCTTTATTTAGGGATATTCCGGGACTGGTAAAATTTTGAAAAAAAATTTAGAAAATACAACAGGCCACTGGGAACTAATTTTTATTGTCTTTAACCCTTTTGAAATTGTGATAATGTTCCCCTTTAATAATTTCACACATAAGTCGCTCCTGAGTATTAATCGCACCCACGGCCAAACTACGAAAAAAAACTGTGACTTATAGTCCGAAAAATACGGTACTTGGTGAGATTGTGAGTTTTTCCAGTGTAGGAGTTACCTTAGAATTAATAGTTGAACAGCTTAAATATTTACCTGATTATCTGATAATTAGTCAGACAGAGTTAAGTGAAATTAGGCCCTAATTGCCAATCATGAGCATATTGTCGATTATCCTAACTGGTCAGCACTCGATTTAATAAACATAAATAATGACCTTAATAACCTATTTGCTAACTGGAACCGTAACTGAGCAGCGGCTCTGCCATTTGGCAAAAAATATGATGTGCTAAAAGGCTTTCCTTGCCCGCTCTTGATTGGCGGTGTCAACAGCAAAATGGAGGAAAGGGTACACTTGCGGGTATGCTTATGGTGTACAGCATGAATATGGATTGCACGGCATCATCTGCATCATTTAGCATTTCAGCCGCAATTTATGCTTTGTGGAGGGGAGATAATTACGGAGCCTCTCCATGGGGGAGACACATGTAAATGTCTTCGGTGAAGAGTCCTGCTGAGGGTTACTTGCCTCTGCAGCCGCCAGCCACCCCCACGGGTCGTAAGTCTTGAAGGTTATGACTGCGCTTCGTGCTCCCCCACCTTTTTCCTTTCCTCCGTCTGATCTGGCGTAGGGACGGATGTTGCCTGCCACGCCGGTGAGTATGACGCATCCAAACAACGGTGGGAAAGGCACAAACGCTCAGACGGCGTCGTAGTCAAAGACGCCGCAATGAATGATTCATCCGGTTGGAGTATCGTTTATGTTTAATTCAATTTGTACTGTAAAGGCGTCAGCCTGGGCGAGGGTTCCCGCTAGTGAGTGGATTGTTGAGAGTGAGGAGAAGGCAGAGGAATCTTCTGCGATAGCCAAGCAGAATTAAGACAGAGCATTGACAACGTTCTTGTACATTCCTTCTGCAGGGCCTAATAAAACCCTCACAGGCTCGCATTGATCTCTCCCAGAACAATCCATTTAGGCTGAGCGTGCCTGGCCATGTGGGGCCTCTTTAATTATTAACGGCACAGTGCTGTGCAAGCTTCCGTTGAGATGCAACAATGTGCCCTGATAAACCTGTGAACTGCGGTTTGCAGTAAAACAGAGCTATGAACAGATCCCAGAGAAGATACCGGACGGTGGAGATTTTTCTGGGAACGTGACCCAGGTTTAATCACGAACGATACCCGTTTAGTGTGAGGGGTTTGATATAAAAACATTGACAAGCCAATAAGGTAGCGTATACCTCATGAATATGAATGAGTTTTTCCAAGTCAGTGCTTTTGCTAGGAAATCTCTGCAGACTAAGGAAGGAAGGGAATGGGAGACAGGACATAAAGATGCATGGAAATCATAAAGAAATAATCCCGCTTCCTCTTGTATCTGAAAAACGCTGTAAAGAAAAAACAACATGCCAAGGAATGCTCACTAGTGTTACCATATCTGAGTAACTGTGTAGAAATATGGGGAAATAATCACAAAAGTACACTTCATTCACTAACAGTGTTACAAAAAAGATCAGTTAGATTAATACATAATGTCGGATATAGAGAACATACAAACCCTTCATTTGTTGAATCAAAGATACTGAAATTCCACGACATAGTGAAATTCCAACCAGCTAAAATTATACAAAAAGCAAACTATAACCTTCTACCCATGAATATACAACAATTATTCTCAACAAAAGAGGAGAAATATAATCTTAGAGAAAAATGTAATTTAAAACATTTGTACAACACTTAAGACCTTCACTATATCTGTATGTGGAATTAATTTATGGAATGGATTAAGCATTGAAATCAAACAATGTACTAATATGATCCACTTCAAAAAATTATTTAAACTTAAAGTGTTTACAAAGTACAAAAAAGAAGAACCAGAATAAACAATCTGAATTTATTCACCCATTCATTATTTCATTCTGAAAATAATCTTACTTATCTCATCGTCTGGAATAAAACTTACTTCACCAATTATTTTATTTATTTTTATTGTGATTACTTATGGAGTATATTGTGAATACATTGAGAACAGGAAGTGAACAAAAGTTTTAGCAACTGTTATGTAAAAGAAAAGGGGTAGGATTAAATAAGCTCTGCTTCTTCCTACTCCTTTTCGAACATTTTGAAAAGAGTAACTGGAAATTGTGATGTATCATGTTGTATGCTTGCATCTTCAAAATAAACTCAAACTCAAGGAGTAGATGAAAGATTCCTTAATGAATGTGTAGTAAAACGAGTGGAGTAAATGGTATGAAGAGGAAGGTAGAATTATAGATGAGGCCGAGAAGAAGGGATGACTGGAAATGAAGCAGCGATGAACGGCTAGGAATAAAGTGGAGGATGGGACCTTTTTGAAAGCAAGTCATGAACATGTATCGATCACAATAGAGTTAGCGTTGCGATCGCGCAAAGTGGGGACCTGTCAGCTTGACTTCCTACAGTCGAATGTTGCCTCTTCACTTTTGTTTCAGGCAGTTTCTCGATGGCAAGTAGCTTCCAAAGAAAGAAAAAACATAATTTCACTGGAAACTTGTATTTCCAGTGTATACCACAGCCTGGTACATAGCAGCACTCTGTGAAGCATCCTGAAGCTGTTCAATCAGAGCCGCTCTACATATCATAAACTCCTCGGTTTGCCCGAGCTGTTTTATTCTGCTGTTTGCAGCTCGCACACGCAACTCATAAAAACCACACGGACCTGCTTTAACTGATTTCCCCTGGCGTTCATCACCAAGCCTGTTCGTTAATTCACTGCATCCTATTCGGCTTCACACCGGTCACACCGTCAAAGACGATCAGAATTCATATTTTCGCTGTACAGCTGAATAACTGGACTGTGTTAAGAAAGTGTTTTTATTACTAGTTTTTATCATCACATAATCCTACAACAAAAACAACAAAACATTGCCCGTAAAGGCCTATATCTCATTTATATACAGTAGTACCTATGTCTGGGCTGATAACACATTTTGCTGGATGATGTAATGTCTCACAAATTATAGCCAATAAATAATATTATCGTCAGCATTATTTTGGGACCAAATTAAGCACTAAAATATTAAATAGGAATTAAAGCTGCAAGCAGCGATGGACGGGACCGCTTGGGCTGCTGCCCCCGCGACTCAAGCCCGGTTAAGCGGTAGAAGATGGATGGATGGAATTATTACACAGAGAAAAAAGTTGTATACACATATGTTATACATCAGTCTCATAGTAATAACAGTTGTAAAGTGGCTTAGGCATTTTATAAGGATGCCTTGGTGCCGCCATTTTGAGACTCTAGTGCATTGTGAATGGAGTGCAGCTGTTGTATTGACGTGGGAATAGCAAACTTCCCGTTGATTTTAGTTGGGGGTGGTCAGTGTATGAAATATAGGTCTCAGTGAGACCCACATTGAGGTTTTTGTTTCATGTGTGTATGACAGTCCTACAGTGAGTTAGAGGCAGTTATGTCTGAGCAGGAAGCCGACATTTTGTGACAGCAGTAGCGCAACAGCACCAGCGCACCAGTTCTTTGCGGGCTCAAAAAATCCAAACCGGGGTAGTAGTTAAAACTCTTTCATCAACCTTTAATCAGAAGGGTTCAAGCTCTCTTCTGTTTGTTTGAAGCCGAAACGACAAACGGCCTCAGAGGAGATAATGTTTGAAAAAAAGCGACATTTTTTAGCCAACTTTGTCAGTGTATGAAATATAGATCTAACTGAGACCTACAAGGAGGTTTTCGTTTCATTTTTCTACGATATTCCTACTGGAAGTTAGAGACAGTTTTGTCTGTTTTCTTCCTAGGGGGAAGTTTGAGCGCAATTTTGAGTTTTTGGATTAGTTTTTTTGATTAGATCGCAATTTTCGCCAATGCTGATGTGTGTGTAAAATTTGGTGAGTTTTGAAGCGTGTTAAGGGGGTCAAATTACAACTCAAAGAGGCGGCGGTATAAAAATAATAAAGAATAATAATAATAATAATAATAAAACGCTAGAAATTCAATAGGGTCCTCTGTCCCATAGGGACATCAGTCCCTAAATATTTGGTCTCAGGTATAATCCGATTTTGAGTTTGTGTCGGATAATTTGACGATAGATTATAGCAGTGGTTCTCAAATGGGGTTACTTGTAACCCTGGGGGTACTTGAAGGGGTACGTGATGTTTTTCAAAAATATTCGAAAAATAGCAACAATTCAAAAATCCTTTATAAATATATTTATTGAATAAATATATTGAATGTAAATATGAATGTAAGTTCATAAACTGTGAAAAGAAATGCAACAATGCAATATTCAGTGTTGACAGCTAGATTTTTTGTGGACATGTTCCATAAATATTGATGTTAAATTTCTTTTTTGTGAAGAAATGTTTAGAATTAGGTTCATGAATCCAGATGGATCTCTATTACAATCCCCAAAGAGGGCACTTTAAGTTGATCATTACTTCTATGTGTAGACATCTTTATTTATAATTGAATCACTTGTTTATTTTTCAACAAGTTTTTTATTTTTTATATCTTTTTTTCCAAATCGTTCAAGAAAGACCACTACAAATGAGCAATATTTTGCACTCTTGTACAATTTAAGAAATCAGAAACTGATGGGATAGTGATGATGGCGCAGTTGAGGAGAGTGGCCGTGCACAACCAAAGGGTCCCTGGTTCAATCCCCACATAGTACCAACCTCGTCATGTCCGTTGTGTCCTGAGCAAGACACTTCACCCTTGCTCCTGATGGGTGCTGGTTAGCGCCTTGCATGGCAGCTCCCTCCATCAGTGTGTGAATGTGTGTGTGAATGGGTAAATGTGGAAGTAGTGTCAAAGCGCTTTGAGTACCTTGAAGGTAGGAAGGCGCTATACAAGTACAACCCATTTATTTATCATTTATCTTTTTTGTTGAGAAGAATTGTTGTACATTCTTGGGTAGCAGGTTATTGTTTGCTTTTGTTACGGACGGATTTACGCAGCTTGCTGCACAGTTTGTTCTCCCGGGATGCAAACGGACGACTCCTGACATGACTTTCAGTTAGGAACATATTTTAATCTGCGAATAAACAAAGCACCAAAAAACAGAAGAACCAGACGAAGGAAAGACAGTGCCAATCGCACTGGATGCTAGCTTAGCACGAGCTAGGAGGCAAGCAAACTTTTGTAACAGCAGCGTGAAGCAAACGAAGAAGCCAGGATGTGTGACTGGCAAAGGCAGGCTTAAATAGTGTCTCTGACTGAAAACAGGTGAGCGTCCCGAAAACAAGAGGCAGGTGAAAATAATACGTAACCCTGGTAACAAACTCGGGGGGGGGGGGCACAACCAGGAACTTAAGGAGTCCAAAACAAACAAAAAATACAAAACATGATCCAGACCACGGATCGTGACTGCTTTATACATAATTTTAGCTGTTTGCAAATGCACCAAATTTTGGAATTTCAATAATTGTGATTTAAAAAACGGTTTGTATGTTTTCTATATACCAACATTATGTATTATTGTAATTGATCTTTTTTGTAACACAGTTAGTGAATGAAGCATACATTTGTCGTAATTTCCCCATATTTCTACACAATACCTCGGATATTGTAACACTAACGAGCAGTAACGGATATGAAGTGATTTTTGGTCTACAACAGGGGTGTCAAACTCATTTTAGCTCAGGGGCCGCATCGAAGAAAATGAATTCCCAAGTGGGCCGGAATGGTAAAATCATGGCATGATGGGACGGCGTGGCGCAGTGGGGAGAGTGGCTGTGCGCAACCCGAGGGTCACTGGTTCAAATCCCACCTAGAACCAACCTCGTCACGTCCGTTGTGTCCTGAGCAAGACACTTCACCCTTGCTCCTGATGGGTGCTGGTTGGCACCTTGCATGGCAGCTCCCTCCATCAGTGTGTGAATGTGTGTGTGAATGGGTAAATGTGGAAGTAGTGTCAAAGCGCTTCGAGAACCTTGAAGGTAGAAAAGCGCTATACAAGTACAACCCATTTATCATTTATGATAACTTCAAAATAAAGACAACTCCAGGTTGTTTACTTTGTTTTACTTTGGCCAAAAATAGAACAAGCACATTGTGAAAACGTACAAATCACAAATAATCCTCTGGAAAAAAACAGTTCAAGTTTGTTGAAAATTCTGAGGAAATTGGTGCAGTTTCAAAAACACAATGAGTTTAGACGTGGTCTCAGTTTATCTACAAAGCCAGGATTAAACTTTAAAGTCGCAGTCTTTCTGGGATTGAACACAAGACACAACATGTAAACTCTTCGAGGTATCAAACACCTCCGTTGTCATGTCCACGTATCAATCCAGAGTTAACTTAACAAACCGTGAGAATCGCAGGTAAAACTATTCAAGAGGGTTAAGTTTTCTCACTATATATTCATACCTTAGTTGTCGCCTGTTGTGGCAGAAATCCTAGAACCCGTTGGTAGAACACCTTATTTCACCGGTTTGGTCCATGTGCCGCCTCTAATGGCTCTGATATTCCAAAGCGTTTTGGGTGTATAGAAAAGAGTTTTATCTATTTATTATTATTAATGTTATTATTATGGAAAAAGGACGACAACGAGGCATCTTGCAATGGTAAAAGTTGATTTTCAATACAAAAAAATATTTTCAAGGTAAAAGTTGATTATCGGAGTACACTACCTTCTATTCTTAAAACCCACACAAAGACATTATTGGGGAGTAAGGGTGCCAAATAACGATGTGTTTGAAGCGGAAGACACAAAACAGCAGGTTTTAAGTTTCCACGCTTTACTTTGTACCTCTTCCTGGTCCTGACAGAATTGCTATTGTGACATCCAGTGGACACATTCAGAACAGCAGTTTCTTTCTTTAAAAAAAAAAAAAAAACGCCACTCATTTTAATACTTGGCAAACTCATCAGATGGGCCGGATAAAACCTGTTGGCAGGCCTGATCCGGCCCACGGGCCGTATGTTTGACACCCCTGGTCTAGAACATGTTTTGTTTTATTCCTTATTGACGTGTTTCTTGCTAATTTATGTTGTATATGTTTTACATGAGATTTTGTATTTATTTTATCTATTATTACACCCCAAAATGTGTTTTATTTTACCCGTTCAATATCTACTCCGTCTAACTGTATTTCTGTTTGACTTTCTCTTCTACTGTTTGTTTTGGACCCCCTCTTTGGCCAGAGTAGGTAGGTAGGTTTTTGGTTTATGCTAATTAAATAGCTTTAGTTAGTCAGCTTACCTTTCTTTTTTAGAGGTGTATTTTGGTATGTTTTGTTCATTTCTTTGACTGATTGATTGGCAGCAGAGGCAATGATTTAATAACCTGTACATACAATAGAAGAAGAAACACAAATTAAAAACCCCCACTATGTGGAACGTACCACTGTTACCAAATAGTCAATGTACAGTTTGTTTTGAATAGTTATCGCCTTATTTTTGTCGGGCGAAAATAGGTTGTTGACGATAATTAAGATGGAAATGATAGATTTCATTTGGAAATATGGATTAGTTTAAGTTAGGAGCACTGTCTCACAACGATTTACAAACCCAAGTTCTCCGGCATTTAAATGCCAGCATTCTTTGTCGCAAACGCTTCATGAAGATATTTGTTCTTTTAGTAAAAATCTTAACAGCGATGCACTGATGAGCAACTAACGGCTACAGACGTCTAAATGGTGTAGCAGCAAAGCTATTAGGTAATGATAGCATAACGGTTTTAATTAGTAGCCCCTTTTTTTCCGACCACTTGTTCTCCAAAGCATCTACACTAAGAATTTATTGTTTGTCCACAGCCATTGATTATTGGTTTCTAGTAATTGTTTTGCCTCCGCTTGATTAACAAACCTGTGTTTTCTCTGGAGGCGAGCTCAATGGCTGCCTTTAATGGCTGGGGCCAAGCCAAACCCCTGCTACTAATGGGGGTGTTTACAGCTATTACACTGGTGATTTGAAGAGGAGGGGGAGAAGATAAGACAAGGAAAACTCTCTTTGGGCTTTAGGGGAGTGTTCGAAAAACAAGAAGAGAAACATTCCTGTACCGAGATAAGGGTGAAGTCGTTTGATCGTAAAATAATGCCAGTTGTGCGTAGGAGTACAGTAGACCGTGAAAATGAAGGTCAATAAATAGACTGCCAATAGATTGGCGAAGTAAAAATGCTGGGTTCATTCTGGTTTAATTTGTGCTACGCTGGCCTGTCAATTTCATGGCAATGTGTTGGTCGTCCTTTGTCATTTTTACGACCTTAACAAGGTTTTCATCTGTTTTCCTCAGCTGTTACCACTTTTTAGAACCATTTGGCTCTAATAAGCGCATGTAGTGTAAAATAGCCATTACCATATTTTCCGGACTAGAGGCTATTATTAGATTTAGATTGAAATAAAGATAAAGATATATTTTTTTAGGGAGTTACAACAAATACCACCAATTCCATTGCAAGTACTAATGCTTATCGATACTGTACTAATGCTTATCGATACTGCACATACCAGTTCCTCATGCTTTAATATCGATTATCTAATCTCATGCTTTAATATCGATTATCTAAACAAAATATCGATACTTTTGACACTTAAGCTATTTGAGATAATTTATATCAGTGGTCCCCAACAACCGGGCTCGATTGGTACCGTGCCGCAAAATAATGTTTTTTTTTATTGTATTTTATTTTTTTAATTATTTAAAAAAATAAAAAAAATTAAATCAACATAAAAAACCACAATATACACTTACAATTAGTACACCAACCCAAAAAAACTCCCTTTTTCATGACAAAAATAAATAAAAAAATATATAAATCACACACACACACATACACACACACACGCCTGATGTAAGAAATACGTTTGGTTGAGCTTACCGACTTCGAAGCAATTTTATTTGGTAAATGATGCAATAAGTGTGACCAGTAGATGGCAGTGAAACATAAGAGATAAATGTAGACTGCACCATTTGATGTGCTTCAACATACACTTTATCATAGTGTGTGTGTATAGCGTTTTGTTTCGCATTATTATGCAAAATCAAATTTTCTTAGCTTCTGGTATTTGCTGATCTGTATTTGGGATCTGCATGAATCCTAAAAAACAGCACGTGTCCGCCTTTGTAGTCTGTGCCGACACCGTAGTCGATATTATTATTTTTCTCTATCTTCTTATGTGGCATTCATCCGCCGCTGTTGCCATTTCCAATATAAAGTAGCGTAAAGTTCTTGTATCTGTCAGTAAACTCGCCATGAAAGCGCTAAAACATACCGGTGTAGTGAGTTTACATTATTCACCCAAGGAACTTTAGTTACTAGAGTGACGGGGGGAAAACGCTGGCGAAGGTGAGCCATGTTAATAAGACCGCTCACAAAATGGCGCATCCGGAAGCGGCTTGAAGATGATCTGTAAAACATAATCTATGCAATGTTTTAGTAAACATTTTAGCAATTTTGACCAAAGAAACCACCATTACATGTAATGTAGACCACAAGGAAGTGTTTTACATTTATTAAAAAAAATAATAATAACATGACTCCTTTAATGCGCCCTATAATCCGGCGAGCCTTATATTAAAAAAAGATCAGAGAAAGACCATTAATCGACAGTGCGCCGTAAAACCCGGTGCGCCTAACGTAAGGAATAACTTTGTTTGTGTTACGCTGGCGAGACATTGTGATGCCGGAGGTCGTGTTTTCAAGATGCAGAGGGATGTCAGGAGGCAGCTTGCAGGTGAGAAGGAACTATTTGTTCTGGCTGCAGACAAAAATATGATAGAAAACAAGGATAGCCAAAAGGAGCTAGTAACAAAACAGACTTAGGAGCGTAAACGAGAACGTAACTTGTTGCATGGGAGCAAACAAAACCACCAGACCGAGGCAAGGGCATAGACTAAATGGCTCTCTGATTAGTGCCCGGGAAACAGGTGAGCGTCCCGAACACTAATCAGAGGCAGGTGAGTGTAATCTGCCATCATGGTAACTGAAACACACAAACTCAAAAGGTGCTGAAAACACAAGTGACTCAAAAACGTAAACAGACTATGATCTGGGCAGGGGATCATAACAGTACCCCCCCTTTAAAGAACAGATTTCATATTCCTCCCTTCTCAATTGTCCAAAAAGCCTACTAAACGTCCCAACATGGAACTGTCGAGGAGAGTCATCCAAAGCCTGAGCTGAAGAAGTGTCGTCCAAGGCTTCAGTTGCAGGCATAGAAGGTCTCACAGGGTGTGGCAGTTCAGCTGGCAGTAACTGAGGTACCACAGTAGCAGATTGTGAGGAAGACAAGGAGGGATAAAACAGAGATGTGGGCGGAGCTTAAGCCATAGGGGGCGGAGCTTGGAACTTAGGAGGCGGCTGGGACTGACAAGATCTAAATTTCCCCAAAAATTTCTGATAATGTTTGATTGTGGAATTAAAGTCCTTAGAAGGCGGCTGACACAATGAAGTTGGGGAAAAAATCTTGCTCAGTGTCTTCCCTTGATGACGCCGGCGGAGTGATGTCATCGGCGCAGGCCGGTATAGTGACATCATCGGAGTTTGAGTGAATTTGTTCGAACGCCCATGCATGAAGTTTGGCAAAGTAATCGATTGGATTACCAAACATAGGAGAAGTCGAAGCAGGTTGTGGCGTGCTGCATTCCGGATGAGGAGATTACGAGATTGGCGCATCTCTGCCGTGAGCCGAAGCCTTCTTGGATGACTTCCGCTATTGCTTACCCACCTCGAAGCAATTTTATTTGGTACATGGTGTAATAATTGTGACCAGTAGATGACAGTCAAACATAAGAGATAAATGTAGGCTGCACCGTTTGATGTGCTTCAACGGACGAGTGTATGTTAAGACATATTGTCTGGCGTTTTGTTTCAGAATATTATGCGAAAGCAACTGCGTACCTTATAATCCGGTGCGCCCTATGGTCCGGAAAGAACGATATTCACCTGGTTTGCAATTTTAGCTCTAACGAGCGGCAGCGGCAAGAAGCGAATGCTGAAGAAAGGAGGGTATTTAATTTATTTGTGCTGTCACTTTGGCTGGGTGAAGAGCCAGAGACAAATGCGAGCTGGTTGTTTATGATGCTTGGCTAAGTGCTAGCCGGGGCCGCTTTCCTCTGAGGTAGCCGGCTCTTTGTTTAATTCATGTTGTTGGACGGTGAATTGCCTGCGGTCTGGTGTGTGGCAGGCCAGCTAATGAGAGGCGAACGTATCCGCTTCTTATTCTCCATCAGCTTCGTCTCGGCCTTTCTCAAGCTTAGTCATCTTACTCGGGCTTTTCCTCACTCTCTGTTCTAACCATAGGTTTTTGAGAAAATACTGTTTTTTACGTGGGAAATATGGTGAGAGTATAAAGCGGGGCTATTCAACTACGAAATGAAGAGGGCCACAGTTTCAAGCGTCTAAGGCAGGGGTCACCAACGCGGTGCCCGCGGGCACCTGGTACTCCGTAAGGACCAGATGAGTCGCCCGCCGGCCTGTTCTAAAAATAGCTCAAATAGCAGCACTTACCAGTGAGCTGCCTCTATTTTTTTTCTTTTTTTTAATTTACTAGCAAGCGGGTCTCGATTTGCTCGACATTTTTGATTCTAAGAGAGAGAAAACTCAAATAGAATTTGAAAATCCAAGAAAATATTGTAAAGACTTGCTCTTCACTTGTTTAAATAAATTCATTTATTATTTTACTTTGCTTCTTATAACTTTCAGAAAGACAATTTTAGAGGGAAAATACAACCTTAAAAATGATTTTAGGATTCTTAAAAACCTTTTAAATTAGTTCCTTTTCTTTCCTGACAATTTAATTCAATCCTCAAGTAATTTTTTTTTTTTTTTGTAAAGAATAATAAATACATTTTAATTTAATTCTTCATTTTGGCTTCTGTTTTTTCGACGAAGAATATTTGTGAAATATTTTTTTAAACTTATTATGATTAAAATTCAAAACAATTATTCTGGAAAATCTAGAAAATCTTTAGAATCAAATTTAAATCTTATTTCAAAGTCTTTTGAATTTATTTTAAAATGTTTGTTCTGGAAAATCTAGAAGAAATTGTAATTTGTCTTTGTTAGAAATATAGCTTGGTCCAATATTCACTTACATATTATAGATTTGACCGTAACATTTTGGCAACTGAGCTGCCAGTTTGTCTGTTTTTTACCATTAAATCTTACGTAATGCCGTTGTTCTTACAATGCAATTTCTGTAACTACATATAGCGTAGCTTCATTTTACCTCATTTTTACCTTGTTGAGCCTATGAGAGATTTATTCATCTAATTTAACAATGCTATTAACAATATTTTCTTGATGCTGTTTGTGAAAAAAACAGCGCTATTCTTATTGTAAATGTCTGGCGATTGAGCTGCCATATTTTTTTTATTATTTTAAAGCAAAATCTACGGTCCTTGTTTTTACATTGCATTTCGCTAATGGGTAACTGATATGATAAGAAACTGGAGACAGAAATGCTCTTTTGATTTACCGCTACAGTTGTTAATTTTACAGTGCATTACGTACACAGAAAAATAATACCACTGTTATTTTACAGTAAGATTCTGGTGACTGAGCTGCCATTTTTTTAATTGTAAAATCTACGATCATTGTTCTGACAGGACATTACTCCAAATGGAAAAACGGTACCACTTTTATTTTTACAGTAAAATTTTGAGGACTGAGCTGCCAGATTGTTATACTGCTAGATCTACAGTCGATAATTTTACGGTGCATTACTGTACACAGACAAACGATACCACTGTTATGTTACGGTAAAATTGTGGTGACTGAGCTACCAGTTTTTCATTGAAAAATCTACGGTCATTGTCTTTGCAGTACATTACCGCAAATGGAAAAATGGTACCACTTTTATTTTTACAGTAAAAATTTCGACGACTGAGCTCCCAGTTTGTCTCTTTTTTTACCATAAAATCCAACGTTCTGCCGTTGTTCTTCCAATGCACATTCTGTAACTACATACAGCATCGCTTCCTTTTACCTTAGCCGGGCTTCCCTACCGCATTGTTCTTTTGTACGAAACTTAAAAGTCACAGAAGCAGAAAATGCACCGACAACTCTGACCCACCACGGTCCATTTGGCCGCGATGCAACATAAAAGGATGAGTCTCCCCTTCACCACCGCACACACCATAAATCAGTCATCACTCTGTCAAACCCCCATATAAGTCTGACATTTGTTTTTTTTTCCAAAGCTGTCCAGTTCATCACTATGATTGATGCGCACACACTGAAATACCAACACACCTTCTGAAGCGTCATTCAGCCTACAGTAGTCATTGCTTGCTGCTGTACATGTACAGTGGGGCAAAAAAGTATTTAGTCAGCCAGCGATTGTGCAAGTTCTCCCACTTAAAATGATGACAGAGGTCTGTAATTTTCATCATAGGTACACTTCAACTGTGGGAGACAGAATGTGAAAAAAAAATCCAGGAATTCACATTGTAGGAATTTTAAATAATGTATTTGTAAATTATGGTGGAAAATAAGTATTTGGTCAACTATTCAAACCTCTAAGGAGGTTTTGGCTCAAAATCTCACGATACATGGCCCCATTCATTCTTTCCTTAACACGGATCAATCGTCCTGTCCCCTTAGCAGAAAAACAGCCCCAAAGCATGATGTTTCCACCCCCATGCTTCACAGTAGGTATGGTGTTCTTGGGATGCAACTCAGTATTCTTCTTCCGCCAAACACGACGAGTTGAGTTTATACCAAAAAGTTCTATTTTGGTTTCATCTGACCACATGACATTCTCCCAATCCTCTGCTGTATCATCCATGTATCCATTTTGGTATAAACTCAACTTGTCATGTTTGGAGGAAGAATACTGAGTTGCATCCCAAGAACACCAGACCTACTAGAGATGCGCGGTTTGCGGTCTCATCCGCGTAGTCCGCGGATAAACCGCGGGTCGGGCAGGTGACATGACGAAAAAATAGATTTTAATTAGATTCGGGTGAGTGGCAGTAGAACCATTCAGAAATATTTGATATACATGGTTCTGGGATCGGTATCCTTTACCATTCAAAGAGCCGTTTAGGACCTGTGTCACAACGTGAAGAAGACAATAGGAGACACAAACATTCTCTAGAATGACTGACGGCAGTCCTCCAGTTAATACGTTTTAGGGCGTGCTATGAAGCCATTGGCTTTGTCACCTTCTACAGCATGTCCGATCTGCTTGTCACTCCAGCAACACAACAAATACCCAGAATCCTTTGCATCCATGAAAATTCCTGACTATTTTATACACGCTAGCAGCAAACCCCGCCCCCACCCCCCGTGTGCCGGTAAGGTGGGCGGGTTTGGGGGCGCGGGGGTGTAAAATATATTCAGGAATCGTCACGGATGCAAATGATTCTGGGTATTTGTTGTGTTGCGATTATGTTGTGTTACTGTGAGGATGTTCTCCCAAAATGTGTTTGTCATTCTTGTTTGGTGTGGGTTCACAGCGTGGCGCATATTAGTAAGAGTGTTAAAATTGTTTATATCACAACCATCAGTGTACTCTGTGTCACCCAGTATGCCTTTCAATCTTGTACGTGTGATTGCGGAAGTTGCACACAACATGTTGCTGGACTGACAATCGGTTTGTACGTGTTGTTGAAGGTGTCAAAAGCAATGGCTTCACAGCACGCCCTTATTCTTGTCATCAGGATGAACACCGTTGGATATTCGCGAGGACGTTAGCGGCTCCCATTTTGATTCTTTACTCTGTGAAACGGGTTTAAATAGCTCTTTGATGTATTTCAACGGGCGGGTGGCGGGCGGGTGGCGGGCGGTTGCGGTTGCGGTTCTGATAAAATATTGGTTCGGGTGGACGGCGGTTGGATGTCGACTTTGGTGATGCAGTTGCGGATGATATAATTGCATATCCGCCCATCTCTAATACCTACTGTGAAGCATGGGGGTGGAAACATCATGCTTTGGGGCTATTTTTCTGCTAAGGGGGCAGGACGATTGATCCGTGTTAAGGAAAGAATGAATGGGGCCATGTATCGTGAGATTTTGAGCCAAAACCTCCTTCCATCAGTGAGAGCTTTGAATGGTTGACCAAATACTTATTTTCCACCATAATTTACAAATATTTTTTTTTTAATTCCTACAATGTGAATTCCTGGATTTTTTTTCATATTCTGTCTCTCACAGTTGAAGTGTACCTATGATGAAAATTACAGACCTCTGTCATCATTTTAAGTGGGAGAACTTGCACAATCTGTGGCTGACTAAATACTTTTTTGCCCCTCTGTATGTTCGGTGTCTGTAAAGACGAGGAGACAGGTGCAGGCAGCATAGCCGCGCACTCGGGAAGACGGACGGCAGACGGACAAGGTGAGCGGAAATTTCAACCTTTCTGCCACCCGGGCTCCACCACATCCTCTACTCTGGCTGTCTCCTCCGGTTGAGTTCTGCTTTAAGTGACACGGAGAGGGAGAGAAAAAAAAAGAATCTGCCTGGCTGTCTGCCCAGCCCTGTTTCATGTCAATTAGGTTAATTTTTCCTCAATGCCCTTTGTCCATCATTGCCTTGTCTTTCTTGTTTCAGATCGAGTACTCCCTCACATCTTTCCCCCTCGCTCTCTCTCTCCTCCAGCTCAACATCTCTTTATCGTCATCCTTCTTCCCCGCTGATTGTTTGCATAGTTTTCGCGCAGCTCATGTTGACTTGTTTGTCCTCTCCCGATGCAGGCCCTCCAGGATTCTGCAGGCTTTTTTGTGATTGTCGGAAGCCTGGTTTTGTGCAGCTTTTTTCATAAAGTTGGTTGTTGATATTTTGAGCCTTATGTTTCTCCGCTAACATTGCCTCCGTTTGGGACTTAATGAATTTGTTATCACTTTTCTTTGCAAAATGAACCTCCTTAAAAATACCAGGATTTTAACCGATCTAAAAAAAAAAAAAATGCTTTATTTATACACAAAGGTACGGAGCCCCTAAAGCATGGGTAGGGAACCTATGGCTCTAGAGCCAGATGTGGCTCTTATGATGACTGCATCTGGCTCTCAGATAAATCTTAGCTGACATTGCTTAACGCGATAATTATGAATAATTTTGCTGGTAATCACAGTGCTAAAAATAAGGTGCAAAACATAAAACATTCTCATGCATTTATATCCATCCATCCTTTTTTTCTACCGCACCTGTTCAAGAAGTCGCATTAATGGTAAGAAGTATTTTATGTCACGATGGGGGGGGGTTGCAGCTTGCTGCGAGGTCGTTCTCCAAGATGGGCAGACGGACTAATCGGGACATGGCATTTAGGTAAAAACCTGATTTAATTTTAAGTAAAAAAATATACAAACAAAAATCGCTCACGGCGGAGGCACAACTTGGTCTAAAGAACAAAACTAACGCATAAACAAAGAACGTAAATAAAAAAAAACTTACTTGGCATGGCATGAAGCACGAAACTATGGCAAGGCATGAAACAAGTCAGCACAGGGCGACTGACTGGCAAAGACAAGCTTAAATGCTGCCTCTGATTAGTGCTCGGGAAGCAGGTGAGCATGCGTTTTGTCCACCAGAGATAGGTGGACAAAATGAGTAACCAAAGAAACCAGACAAGGGAGTGGAAAAAAACAGAACTTAAAGAGTCCAAAGGACAAACAGCAAATGGCCAAACAAAAACATGATCAACAGATATGACATTTTATTTATTATTGGTTAGCTTCAGAATAACAATGATATTAAAAAGAATAAGAGACTTATTATAATCTAAAAATGTTGGTCTTACTTAAAAATGCACGCATTTAATTGTATTCAGTTTTAAAAAATATGATATGGCTCTCAAGAAAATACATTTTGAAATATTTGGCTTTCATGGCTCTCTCAACCAAAAAGGTTCCCGACCCCTGCCCTAAAGCAAGGGTGTCATACTAAAATACAGAGTGGGCCAAAATTTAAAACTGAACAAAGCCGCGGGCCAAGGTTGAACAAATTAACCTTTTATTAGGGACCCAAACAAGTTTTGCAATGAATTTTTGTTTAGTACAGTAGCATCGCTAACCCAACAAGGGACTCCTTCCAGTAGCTCCACCCATTCGGCAGATGACTTTATGAAGTTCTTTAATAAGAAAATTTATCTTATTAGAAAGGAGATCAAAGACAATGCGTCCCAGCTACAACGGGGTTATAGTAACACAGATATGATTTTATATACGGCGGATACTGCAAATATCCAAAATAGTTTCTCTCGTTTTGATGAAATAACATTAGAAGGATTGTTACAACGTGTAAATGGAATAAAACAAACAACATGTTTACTTGACCCACTTCCTGGGAAACTTATCAAGGAGCTTTTTGTATTATTAGGTCCATCAGTGCTAAATATTATAAACTTATCACTTTCCTCGGGCACTGTTCCCGTTGCATTCAAAAAAGCGGTTATTCATCCTCTCCTTAAAATACCTAACCTCGATCCTGACCTCATGGTAAACTACCGACCGGTGTCTCACCTTCCCTTTATTTCGAAAATCCTCGAAAAAATTGTTGCAGAGCAGCTAAATGAGCACTTAGCGTTTAACAATCTATGTGAAACCTTTCAATCCGGTTTCAGGGCAAATCACTCGACTGAGACAGCCCTCGCAAAACTGACTAATGATCTATTGCTAACGATGGACTCTGATGCGTCATCTATGTTGCTGCTCCTCGATCTTAGCGCTGCTTTCGATACCGTCGATCATAATATTTTATTAGAGCGTATCAAAATACGAATTGGTATGTCGGACTCAGCCCTGTCATGGTTTAACTTTTATCTTACTGATAGGATGCAGTGCGTCTCCTATAACAGTGTGACCTCGGACTATGTTAAGGTAACGTGTGGAGTTCCCCAGGGTTCGGTCCTTGGCCCTGTACTCTTCAGCATCTACATGCTGCCGCTAGGTGACGTCATACGCAAATACGGTATTAGCTTTCACTGTTATGCTGATGACACCCAACTTTATATGCCCCTAAAGCTGACCAACACGCCGGACTGTAGTCAGTTGGAAGCGTGTCTTAATGAAATTAAACAATGGATGTCCGCTAACTTTTTGCAACTTAATGCCAAAAAAACGGAAATGCTGATTATCGGTCCTGCTAGACACCGACCTCTATTTAATAATACAACTTTAACATTTGACAACCAAATAATAAAACAAGGTGACTCTGTAAAAAATCTGGGTATTATCTTCGACCCAACTCTCTCCTTTGAGTCACACATTAAAAGCGTTACTAAAACGGCCTTCTTTCATCTCCGTAATATCGCTAAAATTCGCTCCATTTTGTCCACTAAAGACGCCGAGATCATTATCCATGCGTTTGTTACGTCTCGTCTCGATTACTGTAACGTATTATTTTCGGGTCTCCCCATGTCTAACATTAAAAGATTACAGTTGGTACAAAATGCGGCTGCTAGACTTTTGACAAGAACAAGAAAATTTGATCATATTACGCCTGTACTGGCTCACCTGCACTGGCTTCCTGTGCACTTAAGATGTGACTTTAAGGTTTTACTACTTACGTATAAAATACTACACGGTCTAGCTCCAGCCTATCTTGCCGATTGTATTGTACCGTATGTCCCGGCAAGAAATCTGCGTTCAAAAGACTCCGGCTTATTAGTGATTCCTAGAGCTCAAAAAAAGTCTGCGGGCTATAGAGCGTTTTCCGTTCGGGCTCCAGTACTCTGGAATGCCCTCCCGGTAACAGTTCGAGATGCTACCTCAGTAGAAGCATTTAAGTCTCATCTTAAAACTCATCTGTATACTCTAGCCTTTAAATAGACCTCCTTTTTAGACCAGTTGATCTGCCGCTTCTTTTCTTTCTCCTATGTCCCCCCCTCCCTTGTGGAGGGGGTCCGGTCCGATGACCATGGATGAAGTACTGACTGTCCAGAGTCGAGACCCAGGATGGACCGCTCGTCGGGACCCAGGATGGACCGCTCGCCTGTATCGGTTGGGGACATCTCTACGCTGCTGATCCGCTTGAGATGGTTTCCTGTGGACGGGACTCTCACTGCTGTCTTGGAGCCACTATGGATTGAACTTTCACAGTATCATGTTAGACCCGCTCGACATCCATTGCTTTCGGTCCCCTAGAGGGGGGGGTTGCCCACATCTGAGGTCCTCTCCAAGGTTTCTCATAGTCAGCATTGTCACTGGCGTCCCACTGAATGTGAATTCTCCCTGCCCACTGGGTGTGAGTTTTCCTTGCCCTTTTGTGGGTTCTTCCGAGGATGTTGTAGTCGTAATGATTTGTGCAGTCCTTTGAGACATTTGTGATTTGGGGCTATATAAATAAACATTGATTGATTGATTGATTGATTGAATATTGAACAAGCAAGGCTTAAATAAGGCAGCACGGTGGAACAGGGGTTAGTGCATCTGCCTCACAATACGAAGGTCCTGAGTAATTCTGGGTTCAATCCCGGGCTCGGGATCTTTCTGTGTGAAGTTTGCATGTTCTCCCCGTGACTGTGTGGGTTCCCTCCGGGTACTCGGGCTTCCTCCCATGGAAAAGGTAGAGCTTATATAACGTAATAGTGCAAACTCAACTTTCAAAAAAACAAACGAAAAAACATCAGTGGTATATTAAATAAAATGTTATTTAAAAAATGAATGCCTCTTTTTTATTTGCAGCCTTCTGAGGTAAATATCAACATTAACTTTTTCCACAGGCTAATAAATTCGAAAATAAAATAAAAATGAGGGTGGGCGGGGTTTGATGGTAGCGGGGGGTGTATATTGTAGCGTTCCAGAAGAGTTAGTGCTGCAAAGGATTCTGGGTATTTTTCCTGTTGTGTTACGGTCCGGGTGTTATCCCGAAATGTGTTTTGTCATTTTTGTTTGGTGTGGGTTCACAGTGTGGCGCATATTTGTAACAATGTTAAAGTTGTTTATACGGCCACCCTCAGTGTGACCTGTATGGCTGTTGACCAAGTATGTGTGTGTAAAAGCCGCATATATTATGTGACTTGGCCAGCACGCTGTTTATATGGAGGAAAAGAGGACGTGACGACATGTTGAAGAGGACGCTAAGGCAGTGCCTTTTAAGGCACGCTCCCAATTTTGTTGGCCGGGTGGAAATCGGGAAAATGGTTGCCCAGGGAAATTTTCGGGAAGGGCACTAAACTTCGGGAGTCTCCCGGGAAAATCGGGAGGGTTGGCAAGTATGAGTATTAGCGGTGAATGTGGTGTTACCGGCTGGCCAGCTCTAATGTTAATTTGATATTGCCTCAAGGGCCAAATGAAATTAAACAGCGGGCCAAATTTGCGACGCGGGCCAGAGTTTGACACCCATGCCCTAAAACATACTTGCTAACCTTGAGACCTCCGAATGTGGGAGGTGGGGAGTTAGCGGGGGGTGTATAAATGTTCAAGTATTTATTTTATACATATATGTATAATCCGTTCATGAATGAGTATATCCGTTCGGCCACAGTGTTCAATGGAGAAGTCTGATCTAGAAAAATTTGCAGGCAGCATACCCCTTCTCCTTCGAGCTGTCCTGGATGAACTGAAATACATTTTTTCCAATCATTGCGGAACTTGCAAGCGTACTTCTTCTTCTTCATCATCGTCGCCCTGTCTCTTCTCCGTTCTTCTGCCTAGTCTCTGTTATGATTTTGGACATTACTACTTGCCGTAGTTTTGAAGCAATGCATGATAGGAATCCGGATGTTGTGTGTCAGTGTATTAACGTGCCGGCTGGAATAAACACACGCTGAGAAATAGCTCTGTGCCTGCCTACTTTGTGGGTTATAGATAAATATATGGATAACGGAAACATATATAGTAGTCTCCACTCAGTGGCCTAGTGGTTAGAGTGTCCGCCCTGAGATCGGTAGGTTGTAAGTTCAAACCACGGCTGAGTCATACCAAAGACTATAAAAAAAAAATGGGACCCATTGCCTCCCTGCTTGGCACTTAGCATCAAGGGTTGGAATTGGGGGTTACCATTACCTCCCAGGGGGTGATCAAGGGGATGGGTCAAATGCAGAGGACAAATGTCACCACACCTAGTGTGTGTGTGTGACAATTTTTGGTACTTTAACTTAACTTTTCAGGTGAGAGAGGACACTAAAGGCAGTCCCTTTATGGCACGACCCCAATATTGTTGTCCGGGTGGAAATTGGGAGAAATCCGGAAGAATGGTTGCCCCGGGAGATTTTCGGGGAGGACACCGAAATTCGGGAGTCTCCTGGGAAAATCGGTAGGGTTGGCAAGTATGCCCTAAAGGGACATGAATATTTTGCGAGATCTGGCAATACTTTTGCCAGATCTCGCAAAAGTCGTTTTCCCATGGTAGTGAACCGGAAGTAAAACAGATACAGCAATGGTGAACCGGAAGTGAAACAGAAACATCGTCTGTGCTCTGTTGTGGGACCATAATATGATTTGATGTCTTTATATATTAGGCCAATGCTATAACAGAAATCAATAAACTTCTCCCACGGATGATGGGTAGGCTCCTGCATCACTGTGTCTGTTTTACTTCCGGTTCACTGACATTGGAAAAAAATCTATTGCGATATCCGGCAAAAAGTATTAGGAGATCTTGCAAAACATGTTTTTTTCACTCCATGTCCCTTTAGGGGCTTCGTACAAATCTGTGCGTAGTTTTCCAAACAAATATTTATGTTTCACTCGTCTTGTGACGTCTAGGTGGCATTGTGGTGACGAGTTGTTCTCTCGTGGGTGCAGCGAAGATGGACACAGCGTGAGGTAGGAACAATAATTTATTTATACTAACTAAAACACACTAAGAACCAAAAACACTTGCTCGAAGGCACTAACACACAAAACAGAAGGCGCTAGCATGAGCTAGGGACAAACACCTGAAATAGCATGGAAGGTAATGTACATGAAGGTAGTTACCACAATGCGGGAAAGAGCGACGTCAACTGTATCGTGAAGCAAACAAGAGTCCAAGAAAGATTGTCAAACAAAGGCGGTCCTAAATAGGGAGATAACTAATCAAGGGCAGGTGCACGTGATCAAAGGAGAGACAGGTGACACTAAATGGGTAACTATGACAACGAAACAAAACCAGGAAGTGCCACAAAGAACTGAGGTAGACAAATACTAGACAGAATGTGATAACAAACAGAACCAAAACCAGAATATGCCATGATCCAAGATGTGGATCATGACACGTCTATTACCACACAGATCAATGAATCTTAAGAACATTCACCCGTTTACATCGCGGTGTAGTGGCCGGGAGACCGGGGTGTAGGACTTGCCATGCATCCATCTTCTTTTGCTTATCGGAGGTCGGCTGGCGGGGGCAGCAGCATAGGCACAGAAGTCCAGAGGTCCAGAATTAAACACTTCGAAAAACAGGTTTGAAGTGTTTGACATACCTTCTCGGGGTGGGGCAATTGTCCTTATGAAATCTTTGGAATGACAATCCATCCCTAAAAGATGTTGTGTGTGCCACACGGTGCTTAAGTTCAATAACTTTGACTCGTTTCTCTGTGGTCCAAGGTTTTACGAATATGTCATCTTTTCAAAATAACTCCTAAGTACACAGCCTGGCATCGAAGCCACTATACTTTTACTGGGTCAAATGCCAGTTGCTGCTTAAGATTGATAGTCATCTACCATACATCTTTCATTGCTGGGAGTGCTTCTTATTTTTTTTTGATGTCCTTTCTTCCCGGCACCCTGCCTTCCTCTAACATGACTTTCCTATCACTCTATTTTGACCTCTAGTGCAATGCTTTTCTTAAAGTGTAATTGACTACGGACAGAAATGTTAAAAATCTAGCAGAGCCTGTGACTGCTGTTTGTATTGGTGTCATAGGAGCGCAAACTGCATTCAGTTAAAGGCCTACTGAAACCCACGACTACCGACCACGCAGTCTGATAGTTTATACATCAATGATGAAATTTTAACATTGCAACACATTCCAATACGGCCGGTTTAGTTTACTAAATTACAATTTTTAATTTCCCGCGGAGTTTCTTGTTGAAAACGTCGCGGAATGATGACGCGGGTTTGTGACGTCTCGGGTTGTCGCTGACATTTTAGCCCAGCACCACTTACGGCTGAAAGTCGTCTCTTTTCATCGCATAATTAAACAGTAATTTGGACATCTGTGCTGCTGAATCTTTTGCAATTTGTTCAATTAATAATGGAGACTATAAAAAAAGAATGCTGTTGGTGGAAAGCAGTGGATTGCAGCTGCCTTTAGCACTGAAAAATAGCCGGTGTTTCTTTGTTTGTTGTGAAGCTTTAACACAGAGCGGTCAAGCGAACATGTTTCTCTATGTCAACCAACAAGTTTTTGGATGGGAAAATTGTGATATTAAGTCGGCTCTTACCGGAGACTTGGGTGTATTATGCGACCTCCTCCTGTAGCTTTAAAAAAGGCAGCTGTGATCTTGGCTCCTGGCTTTTCTCAGAGACACTGGCGTTCACCGCAACCCTCCGACTTTCAGGTACGACTTTATAATCTCACTAAAACACCATTAACACGATAAGCAGATAAGGGATTTTCCAGAATTATCCTGGTAAATGTGTTTAATAACATCTGAATTGCTCACACTGCCGTTGCCTGGAGTGGCAACGGAAGTGCCTTTTTTTTTTTTTTTTTAGTGCTTCACTCTAACTTTCCTCATCCACAAATCTTTCGTCCTCGCTCAAATTAATGGGGAAATCATCGCTTTCTCGGTCCAAATTGCACTTGCTGCTTGGTGGCTCTGATTATAAACAATGTGAGGAGCCCTACAACCCGTGACATCACGTGCACATCGTCTGCTACTTCCGGTACAGGCATGGCTTTTTTATTAGCGACCAAAAGTTGCGAACTTTATCGTCGATGTTCTCTACTAAATCCTTTCAGCAAAAATATGGCAATATCGCAAAATGATCAACTATGACATAAAGAATGGTCCTGCTATCCCGGTTTGAATAAGAAAATCTCATTTCAGTAGGCCTTTAAATGGGTGAATACTTTACGGTAGTTTTCGATGGTAATCTGCTCCAAAAACTCCAACAGAGCCGAATCATAGGAACCGATTGCTACAGAGCAACATTGGAGTTTAGCAGTCAAACAGTTTCCGGAAATAAGCTGTTCCTTAGTCTGGTGGTCCTACTTCAGATGCTCTGTAGCCTCCTGCCTAAGGGAAAGGGGTCAAAGAGAGGGTGTGCAAGGTAGATGGAATCCTTGGTGATGTAGAGCGCCTTCTTTCTGTATTGGTTGATGAAGATGCCTTTTGGTGGTGGGAAGGCTTGGGTTTCAAGTCCATCCAATGCAGTGCCTTACTCTCTTCAGCCATGGAACCTTTATCCTGGTGCTGGGGGTCTTCAGCACCACACATCTGTAGAAAATCCTAAGGGTGGAGCTCCCTGGTCCAGCAGGCCGCAGCTTCCTGAGAAAGTTGAGACTACGGTGTGCCTTCCTGAGCAGACGTGTTGTGGCTCCAGGTGAGACCCACGGATAGATAAACCGTGTGATAATCTGTTCAAAATATTCATGAATAAGTGTCTGAATGGGGTTTATATTATTTCTGATTGTAGAAATTGCTTCAATTTTAGTATGAGTCGTTTTGGCACCCATTTCAAATTGAAACCAAACTATATATTGCTTTATGAATCGTGTCTTCAGGTTCTTTCAGTCTAAGTGCTGCCTTTTGTTCCTGATGATTGTCAGGCTGTGGTCAATCACATAAGTGCTGCTTTAACTTTGATACAGGTCTTCCAAAAATAGATGGCAAGTCGATGGTCTGAATCATTTATTCATCGAGTTGTTGTGTCGTCACAGCAGAGACCGAGCTTCGTTGTCTCAGCTTGTGTCATTAGGAGGGAAATGAAGTGAGCGAGTGAGCGGCCAGAGGTGCAGTGCTGTGCTAAAAACTGTTTTGGCTGCAACAAAGAAGAAAAATAAGATGAGGCTTAAGGAAACTCCATCACAATGTTTACTTTTACTGACTTTGCTGCAAACTGCTATGATTGCATCTGAATATTGCATCGAGCCAAATATGTTTAGGATTTGTCATGATAGACCTGAACTGTCACATTAGCTATATTTCTAACGTTTATCCTCCACTTATGCATCATTTACCCTTTTACGCCAACACTTCCATATATTTGGACTCTCATGACTAGGTGTTGGAATATTGGGTGCCAACTGAATCTATGTTAGTTTTTAGAAAGACCAGACAGTAATATGTATCACTCCACCCCCTGCAGACCACATACACGGTGGGATCTCAACCACAATATGTTCTACGAGGCAAGTGTACTTCTATTTGTTGTGTATTTATTATACCTTAGTACAGGGGTCACCAACCTTTTTGAAACCAAGAGCTACTTCTTGGGTACTGATTAATGCGAAGGGCTACCAGTTTGATACACACTTTAAAAAAATTGCCAGAAATAGCCAGTTTGCTCAATTTACCTTTAATAAATAAATCTATATATGTATATAAAAAAATGGGTATTTCTGTCCGTCATTCCGTCGTACATTTATTTTCCTTTTACGGAAGGTTTTTTTGTAGAGAATAAATGATGAAAAAAACACTTAATCGAACGGTTTAAAAGAGGAGAAAACAGGAAAAAAATGAAAATTAAATTTTGAAACATAGTTCATCTTCAATTTTGACTCTTAAAAATTCAAAATTCAACTGAAAAAAGGAGGAGAAAAAGTAGCTAATTCGAATCTTTTTGAAAAAATTAAAAAAAAGAATTTATGGAACATTATTAGTATTTTTTCCTGAATGAGATTAATTTTTGAATTTTGGTGAATTTTTTTTAAATTATATTTTGTTATATAGTGCTTTTCTCTAGTGACTCAAAGTGCTTTACATAGTGAAACCCAATATCTAAGTTACATTTTAAACCAGTGTGGGTGGCACTGGGACCAGGTGGGTAAAGTGTCTTGCCCAAGGACACAATGGCAGTGACTAGGATGGCGGAAGCGGGAATCGAACCTGCAACCCTTTAGTTGCTGACACGGCCGCTCTACCAACCGAGCTATACCGGTATAAATAGGTTAACATTCAATCTGAATATATAACAAATTGGAAGTGGAGTGAATTATATTTATATAGCGCTTTTCTCTAGCGACTCAAAGCGCTTTACATAGTGAAACCCAATATCTAAGTTACATTTAAACCAGTGTGGGTGGCACTGGGAGCAGGTGGGTAAAGTGTCTTGCCCAAGGACACAATGGCAGTGACTGGATGGTGGAAGCGGGATTCGAACCTGCAACCCTCAAGTTGCTGGCACGGCCGCTCTACCAACCGAGCTATACCACCAAGCTATATTTCTAACAAAGACAAATCATTATTTCTTCTAGATTTTCCAGAACAAAAGAAATTCAAAATCATTTGAAACAAGATTTAAATTTGATTCTAATTTTTTTTTAGATTTGCCAGAATATTTATATTTTATTTTAATCAAAATAAGTTTGAAGAAATATTCCACAAATATTCTTTGTCGAAAAAACAGAAGCTAAAATGAAGAATTAAATTAAAATGTATTCATTATTCTTTACAATAAAATAAAATAAATTTACTTGAACATTGATTTAAATCGTCAGGAAAGAAGAGGAAGCAATTTAAAAGGTAAAAAGGTATGTGTTTAAAAATCCTAAAATATTTTTTTTTCTCTCTAAAATTGTTTTTCTGAAAGTTATAAGAAGCAAAGTAAAAAAAATAAATTAATTTATTTACACAAGTGAAGACCAAGGCTTTAAAATATTTTCTTGGATTTTCAAATTCTATTTGAGTTTTGTCCCTCTTAGAATCAAAACTGTCGAGCAAAGCGAGACCAGCTTGCTAGTAAATAAATAACATTTAAAAAATAGAGGCAGCTCACTGGTAAGTGCTGCTATTTGAGCTATTTCTAGAACAGGCCAGCGGGCTACTCATCTGGTCCTTACAGTCTAACTGGTGCCCGCGGGCACCGCGTTGGTGACCCCTGCCTTAGTATAAATCAAAGGAAAATGATAGCAATGATGTACAATTAAGACAAATAAGGCCCGTTAAACTTTTCTTTAGGTATTTAAGATCGAGGCTGTAGCTGACATTATGATGTGCTGTGATGTTTTCAAATTACCGTAAGTCCTGAATTGTACAAAGTATTTCAATGGTTGGAATTTGCGCGTTTGCATAATTTAGTTGCTACTATTGGAATCTAAGTCCCAGGAGCTCAGACGAGGCACCAAGCAGTGTGGGTGGCGAGCGTTTCCACAGAGTGTTTCCAGAGCGGCCAGCCTGAAATGCGGGTGTCAGGGACAAAAGTGGAAGGAGATTTTTACAAGAAAGTTCTAAAGCTAAGTGATACAAACGTTTGTATATCAGATACATAAGATTGTAGGTATGTTTTTTTTTTACCCTTCTTGTTCATATTTTGCCGTGTCTGTTGCGTTTTGCCTGATTGTAAAATATGTTGATCGAAAAGGGGTGTGACGTTCATATGTTGTCAATATTCAGTGTTTTATCTTTCATAGTTAATAATGTAAATCCCACATTCTTTATTTTCATGTACTAACCCCGTTTCCATATGAGTTGGGGAATTGTGTTAGATGTAAATATAAACGGGATACAAAGATTTGCAAATCCTTTTCAACCCATATTCAGTTGAATATGCTATAAATACAACATATTTGATGTTCAAGATGATAAACTTTTTTTTTTTTTTTGCAAATCATTAACTTTACAATTTGATGCCAGCAACACATGACAAAGAAGTTGGGAAAGGTGGCAATAAATACCGATAAAGTTGGAGAATGCTCATCCAACACTTATTTAGAACATCCCACAGGTGTGCAGGCTAATTGGGAACAGGTGGGTGCCATGATTGGGTATAAAAGCAGCTTTCATGAAATGCTAAGTAATTCGCAAACAAGGATGGGTCGAGGGTCACCACTTTGTAAGCAAATTGTCGAACAGTTTTAGAACAACATTTCTCAACGAGCTATTGCAAGGAATTTAGGGATTTTACCATCTACGGTCCATAAAATTATCAAAAGGTTCAGAGAATCTGGAGAAATCACTGCACGTAAGCGATGATATTACGGACCTTTGATCCCTCAGACAGTATTGCATCAAAAACCGATATAAGTGTGTAAAGGATATCACCACATGGGCTCAGGAACACTTCATAAAACCACTATCAGTAACTACAGTTGGTCGCTGTATCTGTAAGTGCAAGTTAAAACTCTACTATGCAAAGCAAAACCCATTAATCAACAACACCCAGAAACGCCCCTGGCTTCGCTGGGCCCGAGCTCATTTAAGATGGACTGATGCAAAGTGGAAAAGTGTTCTCTGCTCTGGCGAGTCCACATTTCAAATTATATTTAGAAACTGTGGACGCGGTGTCCTCTGGAACAAAGAGGAAAATAACCATCCGGATTGTTATAGGCGCAAAGTTCAAAAGTGAGCATCTGTGATGGTATTGGGGTGCATTAGTGCCCAAGGCATGGGTAACTTATACATCTGTGAAGGCATCATTAATGCTGAATGGTCCATACAGGTTTTGGAGCAACATATGTTGTCATCCAAGCAACGTTATCATGGACACCACTGCTTATCTCAGCAAAACAATGCCAAGCCACGTGTTACAACAGCGTGGCTTTGTAGTAAAAGAGTGCGGGTACTTTACTGGCCCCCCTGCAGTCCAGACCTGTCTCCCATCAAAAATGTGTGGCACATTATGAAGCGTAAAATACGACAGCGGAGACCCCGGACTGTTGAACGACTAAAGCTCTACATAAAACAAGAATGGGAAAGAATTCCACTTTCAAAGCTTCAACAATTAGTTTCCTCGGTTACCAAACGTTTATTGAGTGTTGTTAAAAGAAATGGTGATGTAACACAGTGGTGAACATGCCCTTTCCCAACTACTTTGGCACGTGTTGCAGCCATGAAATTCTAAGTTAATTATTATTTGCAAAAAAAATAAAGTTTATGAGTTTGAACATCAAATATCTTGTCTTTGTGGTGCATTCTATTGACTATGGGTTGAAAATGATTTGCAAATCATTATATTCCGTTTATATTTACATCTAACACAATTTCCCAAATCATATGGAAACGGGGTTTATACATTCTGGGTGTCTCATTCAGGCGGTCTGTCATAACATTTTTAGCATTCAATCAGATATTATTGTGAGGTTTTGTATTAGTGGTCCTAAAATTAGGATATACCGGCCCCCAGACACTTTTTTTCTCAAAATTTGGGACCCAGAGTTAAAATAATTGCCCAGTCCTAGTATTTATGGTCCATATACTCCCGAGAGACACCATCCTCTGCAGTGGTGTTTTTTTTGTTGTTGGCACAAATCAGCTGTGGCATCGTTTTTTTAAAAGCTTTTGCCATGTCATTACATTTTCCTTTCTGTCCTGAGCTTTTCTAAGATCTTGTTAATCACTATTTTTCACCAGCCCAACCAAAAGATTCCCAATGGGGTTGTAGGTCTTGAGTTGGCTCTGTAGTTACCTATCCATGTGGGGAAATGGTGTTTCATGAACCATCACCTACCACAATTTGAGCAACATTAATTCTGACATTGACATCTTGGAATATGCCAGGAAAATGGATTCATAACCTGTGGTCTCGTCTCAAATGTTTTCACAAAACAGGCCCGAAAATTTGTCTCTGATGGATTCCACACAGTTTGTGATCTATAAAATCACAACCATTCGTTAGAATTTACGGAAGTTCATATTTTTACGGAGACTTTCAGTCAAAGTTCCCTCCAAGGTTTTTAAGATGAGACCCCTGGTCATTTAGTTAATTCTCTGAGCACATGATGTTGCTGACCCTAGAGCTGACCAACTGCAGCAACCCCTAAACCTGATTTATTGGTCAAAGCCAGACAGTGATGTCTGGGCGGGGTTCCTGTCGGTATGGTCCTTTCGACTATTACTAGGACTATACCGTGCTATGCCCGTTAAGTTACATAATTATCAGAATACCGAGTTCAGGGTGTACTCCGCATCTTGCTGGGCTAAGCTCCAACGTTATTACAGCTTCAACTCTCCTGGGAAGGCTGTCCACAAGGTTGCGGAGTGTGTTTATAGGAATTCTCGCCCAATCTGCCTAAAGCGCATTGGTGAGGTCACACACTGATGTTGGTCGAGAAGGCCTGGCTCTCAGTCTCTGTTCTAGGTCATCTCAAATATGTTCTATTGGGTTCAGGTCAGGACTCCGTGCAGGCTAGTCAAGTTCATCCACACCACACTCCTTCATCCATGTCTTTATGGACGTTGCTTTGTGCACTGGTGCACAGTCATGTTGGAAGAGGAAGGGGCCCGCTCTAAACTGTTCCCACAAGGTTGGGAGCATGGAATTGTCCAAAATGTTTTGATATACTGGAGCATTCAAAGTTATTTTCACAGGAACTAAGGGGCCAAGCCCAAATCCTGAAAAACAACCCTACACCATAATTCTTCTTCCATCAAATTCACACACGGCACAAAGCAGTCCTGGCAACCTTCAAACCCAGACACGTCCATCAGATTGCCAGATGGAAGAACGTGATTCAGCACTCCACAGAACGCGTCCTCACTGCTCTAGAGTCCAGTGGCGACCTCTGCATCCGACTCTTTGAATTGGACTTGGTGATGTATGGCTTAGATGAAGCTGCTCGGCCATGGAAACCCATTGAAGCCCTCTGCGTACTCTACGTTGGCTAATTGGAAAGTCACATGAAGTTTGGAGCTTTGTAGCAACCGACTGTGCAGAAAGTCTTTGCACTATGCGCTTCAGCATCCGCTGACCCCTCTCTGTCAGTTTACATGGCCTACCACTTCTTGGCTGAGTTGCTGTTGTTCCCAAACTCTTCCATTTTCTTATATTAAAGCTGACAGTTGACTTAGGAATATTGTAGAGCGAGGACATTTTACGACTGGAAATCACTGATAGCGGCCCATTCTTTCGCAAATGTTTGTAGAAACAGTCTCCATGCCTAAGTGCTTGATTTTATACACCTGTTGCCGGGCCAAGTGGTTAGAACACCTGATTCTGATCATTTGGATGGGTGGCCAAATCCGTTTGGCAATGTTGTGTATTTTAGTGGAAAGTTTGACATTAAGTTGTGGTGTTTATCATCAATGGAATATACATGACTGATAATTGTTCATTTGTCGTCCTTTACACCATGCTTGCTGTGTAAAGCCACCGCAATGTAGACATGCTTACAATGACATCTACAATGGAATGCATTATGACAACAAACCTTGCATTTTTTGCATTTTTTTACACATGCAGTAATTGATTCCGGGAATCTAAGGGGGACATTTGTTGCAAAGAAAAGGCTTTTTTCAAAGGCACAGAAGAATTTATTCCTACCTGTAAATGTGTTAAGGATAGTGTTGCAACGATACCAATATATTTTGGTAGCGGTACTACTCTTACTAATATGCACCACACTCTGTGAACCCTAACCAAACAAGAATAACAAACACATTTCTGGAGAACATTGGCTCCGTAACACATTATAAACGCAACATAAGAATTACCCAGAATTCCAATGCATCCATGACTCTTGGCTATATTGTACACGCCCCCCAGCCCCGCCCACCTCAACCGGCGCACGGGGGGGGGGGGGGGGGGGGTAGTGTTGCAACGATACCAATATATTTTGGTACCGGTACTAAAATTATTTCGGTACATTTTGGTACTTTGCTAAATAAAGGAGACCACATGAAATTGCATTATTGGCTTTATTTTACCAAAAAAATAAAAAAATTAAGGTGCACTAACATGCCGTATTTCCTTGAATAGCCGCCGGGGCGCTAATTAATTTAAAACCTTTTCTCACTCCAGCGCTTATTCAAGGCATGCGGTCAAAGTAAGCAGGCGCTAATAATTTTAAAAACCTCTTCACACCCCTGCGCTTACCAATGGCATGCAGTAAAAAATTGAGTGTGATATTAAAAAAAATAACAAATAAAAAAAATAAAAATTCTTCAACAGCCGCGGCCCGGTGGTTGGGGACCACTGCTCTACAACATGACATTGCGCCCACCTTTACACCATGCTATCTGCGTGCCGGCCGGATGCATGCATATAGCTGCTTCTCATACGCGATTGCAATGCATACTTGGTCAACAGCACATAACTTTAACACTGATGGTTGTGATATAAACAACTTTAACACTCTTACCAATATGCGCCACACTCTGTGAACCCTAACCAAACAAGAATAACAAACACATTTCTGGAGAACATAGGCTCTGTAACACATTATAAACGCAACATAAGAATTACCTAGAATTCCAATGCATCCATGACTCTTGGCTATATTATACACGCGCTCCCAACCGGTGCACGTAGGGTGGGGGTCGGGGGGTGGGGGGGTTGTTGCTAGCGGGGTGTATAATATAGCCAAGAGTCATGGATTCATTGGAATTCTGGGTAATTCTTATGTTGCGTTTATAATGTGTTACAGAGCCAATGTTCTCCAGAAATGTGTTTGGTGTGGGTTCACAGAGTGTGGCGCATATTAGTAAGAGTGTTAAAGACAAGTTGTTTTATATCACAACCATCAGTGTGCTAATAAATTTGGGAAGTGGGTATGACCCGGCAGTAATTCAAGGCAGGCGCATATTACATGCCCGGCGGCTATTCAAGGAAATATGGTATGTTTCTAATTGCAAGTTTATCCTTGTAGTGAACATACAAAACAACTTGTATTTTAGTAGTAAGTAAGCAGACTAAGTCTCCTAATTAGTCTGCTGACACATGCAGTAACAAATTGTGTCATTTGTCATTTGGGGCTGTAAAGCTCGGTTGGTAGAGTGGCCGTGCCAGCAACTATAGGGTTCCAGGTTCGACCCGCTTCCGCCATCCTAGTTACTGCCGTTGTGTCCTTGGGCAAAGCACTTTACCCACCTGCTCCCAGTGCCACCCACACTGGTTGAAATGTAACTTGGATTTTGGGTTTTACTATGCAAAGCACTTTGAATCTCTAGAGAAAAGTGCTATATAAATATCATTCACTTCACACTCACATCATGCTATTATTTTTTTCAACATTATTAAGGACAATTGATTGAAAATGTATTATTAATCTATTTGTTCATTTACTGTTAATATCTGCTTACTTTCTCTTTTAACATGTTCTATCTACACTTCTGTTAAAATGTAATAATCACTTATTCTTCTGTTTTTCGATACTTTACATTAGTTTTGGATGATACCACAAATTTGGGTATCAATCCGATACCATTGGTCATATTCAAAGTCCTCATGTCTATTGGGACATATTTACTGAGTTTATAAATATGATATACATTTAAAAAAAAACAAAGATGTTGTGATGCCTAAAAATATCGACGTAATCATAGTAGTATCGACTAAATACGTGCCTGTACTTGACAGTTGGGTACTGTTCCAGCAATGGCGTTTGTTTACATTTTGATGCCGGTGAGCTACGGTGTGTAGTGAAGCATGTTTAGTTATTCCTCATCCTGCAGGGATGATACTTGTAAGAAACTTACTTTATTTGTCGCCATGGAGACCGGAATTAGTGATTTAGAAGTAGCTAAAACACTGCCGACGGCGGATGGACGTTAGCCGCTAGCTCGCTAGCCATGTCTTAAAGGCCTACTGAAACCCACTACTACCGACCACGCAGTCTGATAGTTTATACATCAATGATGAAATATTAACATTGCAACACATGCCAATACGGCCGGTTTAGTTTACTAAATTGCAATTTTAAATTTCCGACGGAGTTTCTTGTTGAAAACGTCGCGGAATGATGACGCGTGTTTGTGACGTTATTGGTTGGAGGGGACATTATTAGCCCAGCATCACTTACGGCTAAAAGTCATCTTTTTTCATTGCATAATTACACAGTATTTTGGACATCTGTTTTGCTGAATCTTTTGCAATTTGTTCAATTAATAATGGAGACTATAAAGAAGAATGCTGTTGGTGGAAAGCGGTGGATTGCAGCTGCCTTTAGCACCGAGACACAGCCGGTGTTTCTTTGTTTGTTGTGAAGCTTTAACACAGAGCGGTCAAGCAAACATGTTTCTCTACGTCGACCAGCAAGTTTTTGGATTGTGATATTAAGTCGACTCTTACCGGAGACATCAGTGGATTATACCTCCTCCTCCTCCTGCAGCTCAAAAAGGCATCTGTGATCTTGGCTCCTTGGCTTCTCTCAGAGACACTGGCGTTCACCGCAGCCATCTGACTTTCAGGTATAACTTTAGAATCTCACTAAAACACTATTAAAACAATAAGCAGATAAGGGATTTTCCAGAAATATCCTAGTAAATGTGTCTGATTACACCTGAAACGCTACAACTGCCGCCGCCCGGAGATGTCGCTCTAACTTTCCTCATCCACGAATCTTCCATCCTCCCACAAATTAATGGGGGAATTGTCGCTTTCTCGGTTCGAATAACTCATGCTGCTGGAGGCTATGATTATAAACTGTGAGGATGTGAGGAGCCCTACACTCTGTGACGTCATGCTCACATCGTCTGCTACTTCCGGTAAAGCAATGGTTCCCAAACTTTTGCAGGCTGGCGCCCCCTTGGCTCCCCAGTGAATTCCTAGGCTTCTCAACATCAGGCTGGAACTCACTAAGAAGAAGTCGTAGATCCACGCGGTCAGTAATTTTCAGTCGGTTTCTTTGCTTGGAAAGAAGCAAGGCGACTGCACTGAAGCCCCGTTCTACTAAATATGATGTTGGGAAGGCAATAAAGTACATCTTGACCTTGTTCCACAGCACTTGATAGCAGTCAGAGATTTTTTTTTGTAACCAAAAATCTTGATATGACTTTTTGAAAATTCTGAACATTACAAGCTTGAAATTAGAAACCTGAGCTTTTGCTTTTGTAGTCTATGCTGTCGGATCTGACTGGGCCAGAGCGGCGTGTGGTAACCAGACCCTGATGCGTCGTCCACTGACTCGTCCTGCTGCACGTGTTGTGTACAAATCGTCAAACAAACGTTCGAACTTCTGACTTCGACTTCGGACTGCCGCCCCCCTACCGCCCCCTTCTTCCTCACCGACCCCCCAGATCTTTCCACCGCCCCCAGGGGGGTGGTACCGCCCACTTTGGGAACCACTGCGGTAAAGGCAAGGCTTTTTTATTAGCGACCAAAAGTTGCGAACTTTATAATCAATGTTCTCTACTAAATCCTTTCAACAAAAATATGGCGATATCGCGAAACGATCAAGTATGACACATAGAATAGACCTGCTATCCCCGTTTAAATAAGAAAATCGCATTTCAGTAGGCCTTTAACTTCCTGAGGGCGTTTCAGTGGTATAATTTCACCTTTATCTTTAGTTTTTAAGCCAAAATGCGTCCGTTCTCCCTTTTCTGTCTACGCACTGTGTCTGCTTGTAAGTACTCTGTGATTGCGCGCTGCCGAATATGCTTGTCTGCTTGTAAACCAGCAATGTCATGACTTGACTTCGAATCGGGCGCGGGACCCTTTCAGAATACCAAAAATGATTCACTAGTATCGCGGTACTATACTAATACCGGTGTACCATACAATTAATGAAAGTCCTTGGACTTAATAGCAGCCTATAGTGAACATTGTGGGGTTAGGTTGTGATGCGTTCTTTCACCGTCCATCTGAGTTGACCTCTGCTCTTTAGAGGCGTATCTTCTGCACCCTTTAATTCACCTGTCGTTATCTGAGACTTTGCCTAATGGCTGATAACGACGATGAGATCTTTTCAGAAATGACACATGCATGTCCTCCACCGGACACACACACACACACACACACGTGCGGTGATGACTTGCCCTTCAGATTACCGGGCCCGACATTAATCTTTAAATGACTGTTGCCTCTTCCACAAGACTTCCAATCCATTAGCGGCTTCATCTTGAGATGGAGAGAGATTGCCAAGGAGAAGAAAGCGGTGAGGATGCAGGAAGTTACCGCTTTCGGGGCGGGCGGAAAGCATGATGTCAATGACAATGGAGGATGAAGATGGAGAGAGACTGAAAGAGAGACGTTGGGACCTTTATAGAGATGATGCAAGGAGAGAGAAAAAGGAGACATTGGTTCCAAGTTGAACTAACTTTTTAAGTGTTTCCCATACATTCATTTAATTGTGGGAGAGCTCCACGGATACATTTGGACCGCCATAAATATACCGTATTTCCTTGAATTGCCGCCGGGGTGCTAATTAATTTGAAACCTCTTCTCACTCCTGCGCTTACCAAAGGCATGCGGTAAAAGTAAGCATGCGCTAATTATTTTAAAACCTCTTCTCACTCCGGCACTTACCAAAGGCATGCAGTAAAAATTTGAGTGTGATGTAAGCTTGGACCTTAAATCCTACTGAATAGCTCTTAATCTTCTTCCCTTTTTGCAATTTCAAATTACCGGTATTGAAATCAGCCTCCTCCATTTTGAAAATGATGAAGTGTCACTCGTGACGTCACGAGTTTGACCAGGCGGTAATACTAAGCATGCGCTAAATATGTTGCGAAGCGAGTTAGACCCGGCAGTAATTCAAGGCAGGCGCGCACTATATGCCCTGCGGCTATTCAAGGAAATACGGTATATGGTGTTAACTGTTCAAGGGAAACTGCACTTTTTGGGGAATTTTGCCTTTTCCTTATGAAAGACAAGACAGCGAATGTATTTTTATTTTTTTTCAATTGATCAATGTTTATTTATATAGCCCGAAATCACAAGTGTCTCAAAGGGCTGCACAAGCCACAACAACATCCTCGGTTCAGATCCCACATCAGGGCAAGGAAAAACTCACAACCCACTGGGATGTCAATGTGAATGTCTATGAGAAACCTTGGAGAGGACCGCGGACCACCAACATGGCACTGCCATATTTATTATTGAAGTCACAAAGTGCATTATTTTTTTTAACATGCCTCAAAACAGCAGCTTGGAATTTGGGACATGCTCTCCCTGGGAGAGCATAAGGAGGTTGAGGTGGGTGGGGTTGAGGTGGCGAGGTAGCGGGGGTGTATATTCTAGTGTCCCGGAAGAGTTAGTGCTGCAAGGGGTTCTGGGCATTTGTTCTGTTGTGTTACGGTGCGGATGTTCTCCCGAAATGTTTGTCATCCTTGTTTGGTGTGGGTTCACAGTGTGGCGCATATATGTAACAGTGTTAAAGTTGTTTATACGGCCACCCTCAGTGTGACCTGTAAGGCTGTTGACCAAGTATGCGTTGCATTCACTTGTGTGTGTAAAGCCATAGATATTATGTGATTGGGCCGTAAAGGCAGTGCCTTTAAGGTTTATTGGCGCTCTGTACTTCTCCCTAGGTTCGTGTACCACTCCGTACAGTGGCGTTTTTAAAAAAAAGTCATGAATTTTAATTTTTGAAACCGATACCGAGGATTTTTCGATATTTATCGGCCGATAATATCGGCAGTCTGATACTAACGGACATCTCTAGGCACAGGCTTATGTAACAAAATACAAATAGTCCATCCATCCATCGATTTCGACCGCTTCTTCCCTTTGGGGTCACGGGGTATCTGAGCTATAATCGGACGGAAGGTGGCGTCCACCCTGGACAATTCGCCACCTCATCGCAGGGCAATACAAATAGTAAAAATATACAGATTAGGAAAAAAAGTTACTCGTACAAACCAACTTAATAATGTATCAACAATTGCAGAAAAAATGTAATCTGGCAGAGTAGAGAGGGTGAGGGCCCAAGTGTGCCTGAGTGAGCAGCAAGAGAGCGCTGTTTGTCAACACCCTGACGAAACTCAAGGAATGTCCTGGACGTATAACCACGACGTATAATTCGTCCTGGTTTACCTAACACATGGAACGTAACAAATCGGGGTGGGGGAGGTGCACTATCCACTTTAGCCGCCAGTTAGCAATAGAGGGTTCAATGCTTGGCCTGCTTGGCACTCAGCAGTGGTCCCCAACCTTTTTGTAGCTGCGGACCGGTCAACGCTTGATAATTTGTCCTGCGGCCCGGCGAGGGGGGAGAATTCTTTATTTTATTTTTTTCATTTGTAATGAAAAAGGGAGGTTTTTGTCATGAAAAAGGGAGTTTTTTTTGGGGTTGGTGCACTAATTGTAAGTATATCTTGTGTTTTTTATGTTGATTTAATTATATATATATATATATATATATATATATATATATATATATATATATATATATATATTAGAGATGACGAAAAAATTGATTTCAATTAGATTCGGGTGGGTGGCGGTTGGTTGAATCAATCGGAAATATTTTTTATACATGGTTCAAAGACTATTTTATACACCCCGCTAGCAGCAAACCCCGCCACACCCCTCTCCGTGCATCGGTTGAGGTAGGCTGGGGGTTGGGGGCGCGGGGGATGTAAAATATATTCAGGATGTGTCAGGGATGCAAAGGATTCTGGGTATTTGTTGTGTTGCGTTTAAGTTGTTACTGTGAGGATGTTCTCCCGAAATGTGTTTGTCGTTCTTGTTTGGTGTGGCTTCACAGCGTGGCGCATATTAGTAAGAGTGTTAAAATTGTTTATATCACAACCATCAATGTACTCTGCATTACCCATTATGCCTTTCAATCTTGTACGTGTGATTGTTGAAGTTGCATACAACATGTTGCCAGACTAACAATCGGTATGTAAATGTTGTTGAAGGTGTCAAAGTCAATGGCTACTCAGCATGCCCTTATTCTTATCATCAGGATAAATACCATTGGATATTCGCGAGAACGTCAGCGGCTGCCATTGTCTTCTTTACTCTGTGAAATGGATTTAATAGCGTTGTGAGCGGTAAAGGTGGCCAACCTCTGATGTATTTCAACGGGCGGGTGGCGGGCGGTTGCGGTTCTGATAAAATGTTGGTTCGGGTGACGGCGGATGGATGACGACTTTGGTGATGCGGTTGCGGATGATATAAATGCCTATCCGCGCATCTTTAATATATATATATATATATATATTTTTTTTTTTTTATATATATATATATATATATATATAAAATAATAAATAAATAAAAATTAATAAAAAAGTATTCTGCGGCCCTGTACCAATCGAGGGGGTTGGGGACCACTGACATTAAGGGTTGAAACTGGGGGTTAAATCACCAAAAATTATTCTTGGGCGTGGCGCTGCTGCTACCCACTGCTCCCCTCACCTCCCAGGGGGTGGAACAAGGGTGATGGGTCATATGCAGAGGACAATTTTCACCACACCTAGTGTGTGTGTGTGTGACAATTCTTTGGTACTTTAACTTTAACTTTATATCTTAAATGTGTTTTGTTGCAATTCGAGCTTCGACCACAGCGTCAGTTGCTATGTAGAGTAACCCCCCTCCTCTTCCTCTCACGCGAGATCCGCCCATAAGACTATAGTACCAACCTCCTTTTTCAGCCTCCTATCAGATACTTATTTACTCTTCCTGCTTCCCCCTATCCTCTTTTTTGTCTCCCTCATCCCTCCTGATCCCTCCCATATGCTGCATGGCCTCTCCTCCTTCCTCCCTTCCCTCCATCCTCTCCCCTCACCCGCCCAACCCCTTTGTCTCCCTCCCCTTGCTCCTTCAGCGGTGAGCTATAGTGACTCTGACATCATTACCCTTGTTGTGACAGGTTTCATTTGTACCCTGTGGACCTATACATCAGCCTGAGTGATAGTCTGGGACCCGGGGGCAGGGGTGCCCCGCCCAGACTGGGACCACATAACTGACAGATCCCCCCCCTTCCTAAAAAAACCCCAAAATAAAACACTCCAGCTTGAGCATACCACTACATATTTTCCCGTTGCTTTTCCCGACCTGTCACATGCAGTGGTTGTTGTGAACAAGTGACTATGACTAATATGAAACAAAACATGTTTGGCAGAAAACTATTTGGCAGAGTGCTTGTTAGACAGGTGGCGTGTGAAAAGTGCTTTGCATCCCAGCTAATGAGCGGTTACCAGCAATAATGGAACGAAATGGAAGCAATCAAATGTGGCATTTCCTGTCTTTCGTAGGTTTGATAATTGCATATTTAACTGGCTTCAAACGGAGAAATCCAATGATGCACGGATTTGTTCTTTACAAAATGTAACAAGAGTAAGAAAAACACTAACATGCCGTATTTCCTTGAATTGCCGCCGGGGCGCTAATTAATTTAAAACCTCTTCTCACTCCTGCGCTTACCAAAGGCATGCGGTTAAAGTAAGCATGCGTTAATTATTTTAAAACCTCTTCTCACTCCGGCACTTACCAAAGGCATGCAGTAAAAAAATTGAGTGTAATGTAAGCTTGGACCTAAAATCCTACTGAATAGCTCTTAATCTTTTTCCCTTTATGCGATCTCATATTACCGGTATTGAAATCAGCCTCCTGCATTTTGAAAATGATGACAAGGGAAGTGTCACTCGTGACATCACAAGTTTGACCGGGCGGTAATTCAAGGCAGGCGCATACTATATGCCCTGCGGCAATTCAAGGAAATACGGTATGTAATCATTAGTGGTTTAAAAGACATACGAAATATTTGCGTGTACTAAAACAAGGGCTGGCCGATACATCGATATACTCGATATATCGCGGGTTTGTCTGTGCGATATAGAAAATGACTATATCGTGATATTTGAGTATACGTTCTCATGCAGTTGCTTTTAGCTGCGGGCATTACACTACAGGCGTCTCTCCCTCTTTCTTGTCTCTCTTTGTCTGTCAAGATAGCGGGGGTCGCAGCTTGCTCCGGGGTCGTTCTACCAGGAAGGCAGACGGACTACTCCGAACATGATGTTTAGGCATACTTGCCAACCCTCCCGGATTTTCTGGGAGACTCCCGAAATTCAGCGCCTCTCCCGAAAACCTCCCGGAAGAAATTTTCTCCTGAAAATCTCCTGAAATTTAGCGTAGCTGGAGTCCACGCCCCCTCCAGCTACATGCGGACCTGAGTGGGGACAGCCTGTTTTACCGTCCGCTTTCCCACTATATAAACAGCTTGCCTGCCCAATCACGTTACAACATCTACAGATTTTAATTAAAAAAAAATGTACACACAAGGACACATAGCAGAAGAACAGGAAAGTTACAGACAGGCTAATAGAGTAATTCTATGTTGTCTGTCGCCATCTCCTGGTGAATGTTGGCCATAAGGTTATAGGGTTGCTTTTTGATTGGCCAACGTGGTGTTGCGCTACTGACAAGTGACTCTCGCTAGTACGCAAATGGCAAAACAAAGGTTACTCAAATACTGAAAGGTAAGTGTTGTTGTTTTTTTAGTAACCAGTAAGCACAGTACAGTTAGTATTTGATAAGTGCCGTCTGAAACTCGACTATTTCTTTTATTGATATATATATATATATATATATATAATAGAATAAATATATATAGCTAGAATTCACTGAAAGTCAAGTATTTCATACATATATATATTATATATATATGAAATATATATGAAATACTCGAGTTGGTGAATTGTAGATGTACTGTAAATATACTCCTCCCCTCTTAACCACGCCCCGACCACGCCCCTCAACCACGCCTTCGCCCACCCCCGACCGGTGCTAGCTGTGGTGCAGGTGGAGGTGGCCTAGCTGGGGGTTGCGGCTTGGCAGGACGAAAGACTGGTGGTGGTGGCTGGGCCAGAGGTTGCGGCTTGGCTGGGCGCAGCTGAGTCACCCCACCAGCACAGCTACCGGCCCTAGGCCCCCTCCCTCAAGGAGCGGATACCAGACGCACTCCCCGTGGTCTGGAACCGTTTTTAGGGGTGGGGGAAGCGAGGTCAGGAGGAGGGCAAAATCCTCCCCTTTAAATTGTCCAAGTTGTTCTCTATCCCCCACCTGGGCGTGTGTGGGCGGATTAAAAGAAAAATATACTTTTGACCCAGCAGTTTGTGTCACAATTTCAGTAGACCCATAATAAATTCATAAAAGAACCACACTTCATGAATGTTTTTTTGTGACCAACAAGTATGTCCGCCACTCACTCTATCACAAAATAGTAAGAGTTGTAGAAATCATTGGAAACTCAGGACAGCCATGACATGATGATCTTTACAAATGTATGTAAACTTTTGGGGGCGGTATAGCTCGGTTGATAGAAGGGCTGTGCCAGCTACTTGAGAGTTCCAGGTTCGATTCCCTCTCCCGCCATCCTTGCCCCTGCCGTTTTGCCCTTGGGCAAGGCACTTTACCCACCTGCTCCCAGTGCCACCCACACTGGTTTGAATATAACTTAGATCAGGGGTCACCAACCTTTTTGAAACCAAGAGCTACTTCTTGGGTACTGATTCATGCGAAGGGCTACCAGTTTGATACACACTTATATACATTGCCAGAAATAGCCAATTTACTCAATTTACCTTCAATAAATACATCTTTATGTATAAAAAAATGGGTATTTCTGTCTGTCATTCCGTCGTAAATTTTTTTTCCTTTTACAGACGTTTTTTTGTAGAGAATAAATGATGAAAAAAACACTTAATTGAACGGTTTAAAAGAGGAGAAAACACGGAAAAAAAAGGTAAATATGATTTTTAAACATAGTTTATCTTCAATTTCGACTATTTAAAATTCAAAATTCAACCGAAAAAAATTAAAAGAAAAACTAGCTAATTTGAATCTTTTTGAAAAAAATTTAAAAAAGAATTATGGAACATCATTAGTAATTTTTCCTGATTAAGATTATGACATGTTTTAAAAAGGTTAAAATCCAATCTGCACTTTGTTAGAATATATAACAAATTGGACCAAGCTATATTTTTAACAAAGACGAATCATTGTTTCTTTTAGATTTTCCAGAACAAAAATTTTATAAGAAATTCAAAACTTTTAAATAAGATTTAAATTTGATTCTACAGATTTTCTAGATCTGCCAGAATAATTTTTGGGAAATTTTAATCATAAGTGTGAACAAATATTTTACAAATATTCTTCGTCAAAAAAACAGAAGCTAAAATAAATAATGAAATTAAAATGTATTTATTATTCTTTACAATAAAAATAAAAATACTTGAACATTGATTTAAATTGTCAGGAAAGAAGAGGAAGGAATTTAAAAGGTAAATGTGTTTAAAAATCCTATGATAATTTTTAAGGTTGTATTTTTTTCTCCAAAATTGTCTTTCTGAAAGTTATAAGAAGCAAAGTAAAAAAATAAATGAATTTATTTAAACAAGTGAAGACCAAGTTTTTAAATATTTTCTTGGATTTTCAAATTCTATTCGTGTCAGGCTTTCCCCTGACAGTTTGTCCATGCTTTAGTTGTTTTCCTCTGCATTTGTCTGTCTCCTCTGTGTGTTTAGTATTTCTTGTCCTTACTTCCTGTCTAGTGCTCTTATTTTGTCAGCTTCCTGTCCTATTCCCTGAGTGCTGTGTTCCTCCTCCGCTGCGGCTGATTGGCACCTGGCCACACCTGTTGCCAATCAGCCTGCTCCTATTTGTACTTGCTTTGTCTTGTCTCAGTGGCTGGATCATTGTATTGTTATTCGGACTTGTCGTTGCCATATGTTGCTCTTGTCGTGTCTGTGATTCTTTTCAGCTGTTACCTGTCGTGCTACATTTTGTCCTGGTCGTCGTAGCGGTAAGCTGTTCTTGTTAGCCATTAGTTATTTCCAGTTTTTCTGTTTGCTATCCTCTTGCTTCCATGCTAAAGTTCCTTTTCGTTTTCTAGCTTCCAGTGCTAGCTCCCTTAGTTTGTTATTCTGCCCACGTGCGTGCTTTTTGTTTGTTCTTGTTCTATTATTTATATTAAATAATGTCTTCATATCCAATACCTGCCTCCATCTCTGCATCTTGGGGTTCGACAACAAATAAGTGACAATTTGAGTGTTGTCTCTCTTAGAATTAAAAATGCCGAGCATAACGAGACCAGCTTGCTAGTAAATAAATAAAATTTAAAAAAATAGAGGCAGGTCTCTGGTAAGTGCTGCTATTTGAGCTATTTTTAGAACAGGCCAGTGGGCGATTCACCCGGTCCTTACGGGCTACCTGGTGTCCGCGGGCACCGCGTTGGTGACCCCTGACTTAGATGTTGGGTTTCACTATATAAAATGCTTTGAGTCACTAGAGAAAAGCGCTATATAAATATACTTTACTTTTGATCGCGACTGTATGCAGGCCTTATTAGAGGGTGCAAAGTAGACATTTTTATGGCCTCATAAAATCATTCGCGGTAGTGGCGGGTGGTCTCAGAACATAACCCCCCCTGCAAATAGGGGATGTACTGTATGCAGTTCTTTTTTAATGAACTGCATACAAATTATTGCTAAGAACTCCACTGCAAGTTTGAGCACGTGATATCTGCATAACGCTTCTCAGTAAATAGAAAAAGAAAAGGTCTTCCCGCACTTCTCGTTGGAAAAAAAAAAAGTCCCACGACGTGTGCGGCCTTGCCAGTGAACCCTGCCTCGCAGCCATTTGTGGTCCTTAAAGTCAGACAGTACATCAACAATACTTTGAGTTGTGGTCATATTAACATGCAGCTTATGAGTTCACCACATCCTTTTGTGGCCTGGGCCCAAAAAAAAAAAAAAAAAAATCCACTTCAGAGTGAAGCTTTTAATGGTCCACCTACCTCATTCACTTCTACCACAGTAGAACATTTCTATAATATATTCATTCTGCTGCATAGTGAGGGAGGTTCAAAAGGACCATTAAGGAAGAATCAGAGATACTTTTCATGTTACACCAACCTTGACCCGTTTGAGGATTGAAGGCTATATGTCAATATTGCAACTCATTGGATGAGAGCAGTGGTTCTCAAACTTTGTTCCCCACCTCAGAAAATACTAAAGTGCTACCGTAAACACCCACGTTAAAATACCGTAGAAAATTAGGCTTAAGTCTTCATTAAAAGCAAGTCATTTTTATTTATTTAACAAGTATATTTATCACTTTTGGCCACTGTAACATTAGATAGATAGATAGCTAGATAGATAGATTGATAGATAGATAGATTGTACTTTATTAATTCTTTCAGGAGAGTTCCTTCAGGAAAATTAAAAAACATGACACACAGCTTGAACAGTAACACTGTGTTTGAATATATATAAAACACTGTACTTTAAAGGCCTACTGAAACGAGATTTTCTTATTTAAATGGGGATAGCAGGTCCACTCTATGTGTCATACTTGATCATTTCGCGATATTGCCATATTTTTGCTGAAAGGATTTAGTAGAGAATATTGACGATAAAATTCGCAACTTTTGGTCGCTAATAAAAAAGCCTTGCCTGTACCGGAAGTAGAAGTCGATATGCGCGTGACGTCACGGGTTGTGGAGCTCCTCACATCCTCACGTTGTTTATAATCATAGCCACCAGCAGCAAGAGCAATTCGGACCGAGAAAGCGACGATTTCCCCATTAATTTGAGCGAGGATGAAAGATTCGTGGACGAGGATATTGATAGTGAAGGACTAGAAAAAAATAAATAAAAAAGATAAAAAGCGACAGCTCCGGGCGGCGGCAGTGTGAGCGTTTCAGGTGTAATCAGACACATTTACTAGGATAATTATGGAAAATCCCTTATCTGCGTATTGTTTTAAAGTCGGATGGCTGCGCGGATAAGCGGAAGATGATGGATGGATGGATGGATGGATGGATGGATGGCTGCGGTGAACACGCCAGTGTCTCAGAGAGAAACCGAGGAGCCAAGCTCACAGCTGCCTTTTTTGACAGCTACAGCAGGAGGACGCAATAATCCACTGATGTCTCCGGTAAGATATATATCACAATTTTCCCATGCTACGTCAAACATGCTGGTTGTCGTAGAGAAACATGTTCGCTTGACCGCTCTGTGTTAAAGCTTTACAACAAACAAAGAAACACTGGCTGTGCCTCGGTGCTAAAGACAGCTGCAATACATCGCTTTCCACCAACAGCATTATTCTATATAGTCTCCATTCTTAATTGAACAAATTGCAAAAGATTCAGCAACACAGACGTCCAAATTACTGGGTAATTATGCAATGAAAAAAGACGACTTTTAGCCGTAAGTGGTGCTGGGCTAATATGTCGCCTCCAAGCAATAACGTCACAAACACGCGTCATCATTCCGCAACGTTTTCAACAAGAAATGCCGCGGGAAATTTAAAATTGTAATTTAATAAACTAAACCGGCCATATTGGCATGTGTTGCAATGTTAATATTTCATCATTGATATATAAACTATCAGACTGCGTGGTCGGTAGTAGTGGGTTTCAGTAGGCCTTTAAGGAACTGTGTGCAGTCAGCATCTGATCAATTTGTATTAGTTACACTCATGTAACAATTATTTGAAGCAACAGAATATAAATCAAAGCTTTTTTCTAATTGATTAATTGTAGCAAACCTAAATTAATTTAAGTAGTGCTGTCGAACAAATAATAAATAAATAAAAATCTGATTCATCACATAGTGTTACACCTTTGCATATTTTTGGATGCAGATGAAATTTAATTATCAGAATGTCAAAAACATTTTTTTTTAGTTTTATTTGTCTGAAGTCCTGTCTGGGTTTTTTGTTTTTTTTTGGAGCAAAATATACCAACTGTCTCCTCCCCCAACTTTGATGCATTGACGAGATCAACTGATTACATTTCAGGTAAAAGAGCATATGCGGTCAAAATAAATTCCGTAATAAATCTGCTTTAATACATGATTAATGCGATCATTTGTTTTGTGACTAATGGCATTTGTGTGGCGCAGTGGGAGAGTGGCCGTATGCAACCCGAGCGTCCCTGGTTCAATTCCCACCTAGTACCAACCTCGTCATCTCCGTTGTGTCCTGAGCAAGACACTTCACCCTTGCTCCTGATGGGTGCTGGTTAGTGCCTTGCATGGCAGCTCCCTCCATCAGTGTGTGAATGTCTGTGTAAATGTGGAAGTAGTGTCAAAGCGTTTTGAGTACCTTGAAGGTAGAAAAGCGCTATACAAGTACAACCCATTTATCATTTATAACTTTGACAGTCCTATTAAGTTTGTCAACATAGTAATTACAGTACAAACCAAATGTCCTGTAAGAGCAGGGCTGTCCGTGTGTGCTTAGATATTATATACACTATATTGTCAAAAGTATTTGGCCACCCATCCAAATGATCAGAATCAGGTGTCCTAATCACTTGGACCATAGGTGTATGCCACCTGTGCAACAAATCCAGTCTCCAGTTACCTCGCAACTAAATATTCCAAAGTCAACAGTTGGCTTTATTATAAGAAAATAGAAGAGTTTGGGAACAACAGCAACTCAGCCACCAAGTGGTAGGCCACGTAAACTTACAGAAAGGGGTCAGCGGATGCGGAAGCGCGTAGTGCAAAGACTTTCTGCACAATCAGTTGCTACAGAGCTCCAAACTTCATGTGATCTTCCAATTAGCCCACGTACAGTACGCAGATAGCTTCATGGAATGGGTTTCCATGGCCGAGCTGCTGCATCTAAGCCATACATCACCAAGTCCAATGCAAAACGTTGGATGCAGTGGCGTAGACCACGTTTCCACTGGACTCTAGAGCAGTGGAGACGCCTTCTCTGGAGTGATGAATCACGCTTTTCCATCTGGAAGTCTGATGAACAAGTCTGGGTTTGGAGGTTGCCAGGGGAACACTACATTTTGGACTGCATCGTGCTGAGTGTGAAATTTGGTGGAGGCGGAATACTGGTGTGGGGTTGGTTTTCAGGAGTTGGGCTTGGCCCCTTTGTTCCAATGAAATTAACTTTGAATGCTCCAGGATACAAAGACATGTTGGACACTCGAATGCTCCCAACCTTGTGGTAACAGTTTGGAGCGGGCCCCTTCCTCTTCCAACATGACCGTGCACCAGTGCACAAAGCAAGGATCCATAAAGACATGGATGACAGTGTCTGGTGTGGATGAACTTGACTGGCCTGCACAGAGTCCTGACCTGAACCCGATAGAACACCTTTGGGATGAATTAGAACGAAGACTGAGAGCCAGGCCTTCTCTACCAACATCTTTTGGAAGAATTGTGGAAAATTCCTATAAACACACTCCGCAATCTTGTGGACAGCCTTCCCAGAAGAGTTGAAGCTGTAACAGCTGCAAAAGGTGGACCCGCATCATATTGAACCCTATGGGTTAGGCATGGGATGGCACTCCAAGTTCATATGTGAGTCAAGGCAGGTGCCTAAATACTTTTGGCAATATAGTGCATGTCAAATGCATATTTTTCAGTTTTTTAAAGCACATATATATCAAAAATTCCGTAAGAGGCAGAGCGAGGTTGACCACACGGCGAGAACATTCATCATCCTGCTTTTTTCTCCCCCCTCTTTCTCTCTCTCGCTCTTAGTATGATGTAGTGCAAGTGGACCTGATTGATGGCTGGTCTCACGGCCTGGCTTCGGAAGAAAGGCCGTAGCCTATCGACAGCCCCGAAACCCCTTTGGGGATTCCCGGTTTACCCGACAGGCTGTACAGCTCTTGTGTATTCAGTCTGGCTCCCCATGTGTCCTTTGATGGATATCAACACAGTTTGAATGTAAACATGAAACTGAGTGTGTGGAGCTTTTATCTTGACACAAGTCACTGTCACTTTGTTAGAACCTTGCTTTTAACAATACAAGTATTCTTATCCACTATTATTCACCATCGGAATATATATAATATGGTCTTATGATACCTTTTTAAAGCAGGGGTCACCAACCTTTTTGAAACCAAGAGCTACTTCTTGGGTACTGATTAATGCGAAGGGCTACCAGTTTGATACACACTTAAATAAATTGCCAGAAATAGCCAATTTGCTCGATATGCCTTTGATAAATAATTCTATATATATATAAAAAATGGGTACTTCTGTCTGTCATTCCGTCATACATTTTTTTTCCTTTTACGGAAGGTTTTTTTGTAGAGAATAAATGATGAAAAAAACACTTAATTGAACGGTTTAAAAGAGGAGAAAACGGGAAAAAAATGTAATTTTGAAACATAGTTTATTTGTCATGATCCGTGGTCCGGATCATTGTTTTTGTGCTATTTCTGTTATTTTGGACTCCCTTTGTTGTTTGTGCACCTTATGAGTTAGTTTGGTCACCATGGTAACTTACTATTTCCACCTGCCACGGGTTCCAGACGCACACCTGCTGTTGTTACACACTTAAATAAATTGCCAGAAATAGCCAATTTGCTCAATTTACCTTTAATAAATAATTCTATATATATATTAAAAAAATGGGTATTTTGTCTGTCATTCCGTCATACATTTTTTTTTCCTTTTACGGGAGGTTTTTTGTAGAGAATAAATTATGAAAAAACAGTTTAAAAGAGGAATTGGCAACACTAAATTGGCCCTAGTGTGTGAATGTGAGTGTGAATGTTGTCTGTCTATCTGTGTTGGCCCTGCGATGAGGTGGCAACTTGTCCAGGGTGTACCCTGCCTTCCGCCCGATTGTAGCTGAGATAGGCGCCAGCGCCCCCCGCGACCCCGAAAGGGAATAAGCGGTAGAAAATGGATGGATGGATGGAAAACAGGAAAAAATGAAATTTTGAAACATCGTTTATCTGTCATGATCCGTGGTCCGGATCATTGTTTTTGTGCTATTTCTGTTATTTTGGACTCCCTTTGTTGTTTGTGCACCTTGTGAGTTAGTTTGGTCACCATGGTAACTTTTTATTTTCACCTGCCGCGGGTTCCAGACGCACACCTGTTGTTGTTAATTACTTTCTTATTTAAGCCTGCCTTGTCCCATCAGTCGGTCTTGGTCCCTTGTTTGCGGTAAGCAACTATCACATATGCGATTCTAGTTTCCTGAACCTGTGCTAGTGTTAGCATTAGCTTCCGTGCATTCGGCACGCGTTTCTTATGTGTATTTCGTCTGTTTTTGTACCACTGTTTTTATTATTAAATCATCTTACCTTTACGTTGTTGTCCGGAGTGTCCATGTTTGCACTGGAGGAACGATCCCGCAGTAAAATGCGACCCACACGTGACATTATCTTAAATTTCGACTCTTTAAAATTCAAAATTCAACCAAAAAAAGGAAAGAAAAAATAGCTAATTCGAATATTTTTGAAAAAATACAAAAAAAGAATTTCTGGAACATCATTAGTAATTTTTCCTTATTAAGATTCATTTTAGAATTTTGATGACATGTTTTAAATAGGTTAAAATCCAATCTGCATTCTGTTAGAATATATAACAAATTGGACCAAGCTATATTACTAACAAAGACAAATCAAAACAAAAATTTTAAAAGAAATTCAAAAGATTTTGAATTAAGATTTAAATTTGATGCTAAAGATTTTCTAGATTTGCCAAAATATTTTTTTTCCAATTTTAATCATAAAATTGAAGAAATATTTCACAAATATTCTTTGTCGAAAAAACAGAAGCTAAAATGAAGAATTAAATTACAATGTATTTATTATTATTTGCATTAAAAAAATACATTTACTTGAACATTGATTTAAATTGTCAGGACAGAAGAGGAAGGAATTTAAAAGGTAAAAAGTTATATGTGTTTAAAAATCCAAAAATAATTTTTAAGGTTGTATTTTTTCTCTAAAATTGTCTTTCTGAAAGTTATAAGAAGCAAAGTAAAAAAATAAATGAATTTATTTAAACAAGTGAAGACCAAGTCTTTAAAATATTTTCTTGGATTTTCAAATTCTATTTGAGTTTTGTCTCTCTTAGAATTAAAAATGTCGGTCAAAGCGAAACCAGCTTGCTAGTAAATAAATACAATTCAAAAAATAGCGGTAGCTCACTGGTAAGTGCAGCTATTTGAGCTATTTTTAGAACAGGCCAGCGGGCCAGATGAGTGACCCCTGTTTTAAAGTATTAGACGCGGTGTCTATTCAGCAACATTCTTTTATATTTTCACAGCTGCTAAAAAAAACTCTGGGCATGATTAAAACAGATTCAATTGATGTGTATTTGCATATTCTTTTAAACTTGTATTCAACTGAATAAACTGCAAAGACAAGATATTTAATGTTCGAACTGAGAAACTTGTTTTGTTTTTTTTTTGTTTTGTTTTTTAAATAATCATTAGCTTAGAATTTAACGTTGCAAAAAAGTTGGCACAGGGACATTTTTACCACTGTATTACATGGGCTTTCCTTTTCACAACTCTCCATAAATGTTTGGGAACTGAGGAGACCAGTTTTTGAAGCTTTTCAGGTGGAATTCTTTCCCATTCATGCTTGATTTACAGCTTAAGTTGTTCAACAGTTTGGGGTCTCTGTTGTCGTATTTTCGGCTTCATATTGCACCACACATTTTCAGTGGGAGACAGGTCTGGACTACAGGCAGGTCAGTCTAGTACCTGTACTCTTTTACAATGAAGCTATGCTGTTGTAACACGTGGTTTGGCATTGTCTTGCTGAAATAAGCAGCGGCGTCCATGATAATGTTGCTTGGATGGCATCTTATGTTGCTCCAAAACCTGTATGTACCTTTCAGCATTATTGGTGCCTTCACAGATGTGTAAGTTACCCATGCCTTGGGCACTAATACACCCCCATACCATCACAGATGCTGGCTATTGAACTTGACGCCTATTACAATCTGGATGGTTCTTTTCCTCCAAAATAGTTGTATTTGACACGACGTCCACAGTTTTCCAAAAAACAATTCAGACCACAGAACACTTTTCCACTCTGCATCAGTCCACCTTAGATGAGCTCGGGACCAGCAAAGCCGGTTGCGTTTCTGGGTGTTGTTGATAAATGGCTTTGGCTTTGCAAAGTAGAGTTTAAACGTGCACTTACAGACACAGTGAAAAACTGTAGTTACAGACAGTGATTTTCTGAAGTGTTCCTGAGCCCATGTGGTGATATCCTTTATACACTGATGTCACTTGTTAATGCAGGGATCGAAATTCGCATGGGCTTAGCCACTTACGTGCAGTGATTTCTCCAGATTCTTTGAACATTTTGATTATATTACGGACGGTAGATGGTGAAATCTCTAAATTCCTTGTAAAAGCTGGTTGAGAAATGTTGTTCTTAAACTGTTCGACAGTTTGCTCACGCATTTGTTCACAAAAAAGTTGACACTTGCCCCATCCTTGTTTGTGAATGATTGAGCATTTCATGGAAGCTGCTTTCATACCCAATCTCCAACAGTGCCTATAACACAGCAGTAAAACGACAGATGAAACAAAACAGAAAGGTCATTGATGTCTTTATTCATCCTTTATGAAATGAGTAAGATTGTCTCCTTTTTTAATAAGGTCCGAGATGTTTGTCAGGATTCTCCTTCCTTTGAGTTCAAATGGTTTCTTCAATTAGATAATATTAGTACATTGTTTGATTTCTTCGCTCAATCTATTCCGTAATTTAGCCATTAGTGAAGAGAAAAATCCATATATTAGTCACACCTTTGTATGAGCCGCAGGGTTCAAAGCTCGGGGAAAAGTAGCAACTTATAGTCCGGAAAACACGGTAGATGCCACCTTTGTGGCCAACATTGAGTCATTCCGTGTATTGAATAGTGTTTCTCACCTTAGTGCTGTCACTCACGACTTTATTGGGCCCCATGGTGGTTTATTTTTTGGTTGCACTCCATAAGAAAAAAAACAGTGACTGAGTTGCCAATGCAAGGGGTTCTTTGTTTGGGTCCTCGCTTACACGAGCACACAGACAAGTTTGTCACCTGCAATGTTAGTCAAACGATAACTGAGACGGCATACAAAAATGTTCGAAAAAAAAGTAGTGTGTACGAAAAAAATTGTAGTAATGATAAATGTACAAATCTCAACTTACCAAAAAAAAAAAACATTTAGCAAGACATTTATGGACTATATTTTCATAAAAGCTTAACATTTGGTGGAAGAACATGTATCTTGTGAAGATGTGAAGAATATAGACAAGAGATGTCCAAAAATATCGGACTGCAGATATTATCTGCCGATAAATGCTTTAAAATGTGATGTTAGAAATTATCGCAGCTATACGGAGTGGTACACGGACGTAGGGAGAAGTAAAAAACGGCAATAAACCTTAAAGGTACTGCCTTTCACACACACTAGTGAATGCAAAGCATGCTTGGTCAACAACCTTACAAGTCACACTGAGGGTGGCCGTATGAACAACTTTAACACTGTTACAAATATGCGCCACACTGTGAACCCACACCAAATAAGAATGACAAACATATTTCGGGAGAACATCCGCACCGTAACACAACAGAACAAATATTCAGAACCCTTGCAGCACAAACTCTTCCAGGACGCGACAATATACACCCCTGTTAACCCCTGCCCCCGCCCCCCATACCCCACTCACCTCAACCTCAAACTGTTGTTTTGAGGCACGTTAAAAAAAAAAAATGCAGTTTGTGACTTCAATAATAAATATGGCAGTGCCATGTTGGCATTTTTTTCCATAACTTGAGTTGATTCATTTTGAAAAAACCTTGTTACATTGTTTAATGCATCCAGCGGGGCATCACAACAAAATTATGCATAATAATGTGTAAATTCCACGACTGTATACATCTGTATCGGTAATTAAGAGTTGGACAACATCGGGATATCGGATATCGGCAAAAAAGCCATTATTGGACATCTCTAATATAGTTTCAACAATGGAATTCCATTGGGCTACTCAATATTAATAAAAGTTTATAAATAGGTACAGTAAATGATAATTTGCAGCGACGTGAGGGGTTATTTTTTTAGTAATCATAATATTAGTTTCTATAAAAATATATGTTTTTGTTATGTTCTGTTAGTTTTGTACTCTTTTAGTTCCTATTTGACACCTGAGTTTGTTTTAGTTACCATGCCTACTTATGATTTTCACCTGCCTCTGGTGTTCGGGACACGCACCTGCTTCTAATCAGAGGACTTCTAATCAATAATGACGTCCTGGCGTAATTATTGGTTTCATGCCACAGTTTCGTGTTTGTGAATGCCATAGTTAATGCTAGTTGTTTCATGCCACAGTTTCGTGAGGTTCATGTCTAAAGTTTCATGTCTTACGTTTTTTCCTTAGCTTCCGCGTGCCTCACGCTTGTCTGCGGGAGGTTTTCTGTTTTGTACCTCGTTGAGTGTTTCTTATAATTGAATCATGTTCCTACCTGCATGTCCTGTCCGGAGTTGTCCGTTTGCCTTCCTGGGATAACGACCCCGCAGTAAGCGAAAACCCCGTCGTGACAATTAACCTTTACGATGAACTTGTTGAAAATGCACACAATGAAAACGTAATCTATCAAACGATCAAAGTTTACTTCTATAGCCCTAAATCACAAGTGTCTCAAAGGGCTGCACAAGCCATGACAACATCCTCGGCTCAGATCCCACATCACTATCCCATAACTACTCCAGCACTGACTAATATTGTTGGTATACAAACCCCGTTTCCATATGAGTTGGGAAATTGTGTTCAATGTAAACGGAATACAATGATTTGCAAATCATTTTCAACCCATATTCAGTTGAATATGCTACAAAGACAACATATTTGATGTTCAAACTGATAAACATTTTTTTTTTGCAAATAATCATTAACTTTATAATTTGATGTCAGCAACACGTGACAAAGAAGTTGGGAAAGGTGTCAATAAATCCTGATAAAGTAGGGGAATGCTCATCAAACACTTATTTGGAACATCCCACAGGTGTGCAGGCTAGTTGGGAACAGGTGGGTGCCATGATTGGGTATAAAACAGATTCCCAAAAAATGCCCAGTCTTTCACAAGAAAGGATGAGGCAAGGTACACGCCTTTGTCCACAACTGCGTGAGCAAATAGTCAAACAGTTTAAGAACGTTTCTCAAAGTGCAATTGCAAGAAATTAAAGGATTTCAACATCTACGGTCCATAATATCAAAAGGTTCAGAGAATCTGGAGAAATCACTTCACGTAAGCGGCATGGCCGGAAACCAACATTGAATGACCGTGACCTTCGATCCCTCAGACGGCACTGTATCAAAAACCGACATCAATCTCTAAAGGATATCACCACATGGGCTCAGGAACACTTCAGAAAACCACTGTCACTAAAGACAGTTCGTCGCTACATCTGTAAGTGCAAGTTAAAACTCAAAAGGCAAAGCAAAAACCATTTATCAACAACATCCAGAAACGCCGCCGGCTTCTCTGGGCCTGAGATAATCTAAGATGGACTGATGTAAAGTGGAAAGGAATTTAGGGGGGAAAAAAGGGTCACAAAATTGGTATAGGAAGGGAAAGGCTCGGTCTTCACACAGACGTCATCCGTCCCCCTTGTGTCTCGGTTACATCCGTGTTGTCATTCACCTAACCTTGGTGACTGAGCGGAAGGTTTCATGGCGCCTGCCAGATCTTGGCACGACAATGCGAGGGAATAAACCTTTCATGATGAGGCTCTTAGCAGATGTCTGATGAACAGCTCAACAAAACTTGCAGCGCCCAAGGACATGGCACGTTTTATCAACAGAACATTTGTAATAAAGTGTAGGATTTAGACATATCAACTGTATTGGAAATTGTGGATTTTGTCGTTTTCCACTTATAAATGTTACAATGTTGGATACTCACGTTGAATAACGTCAAAGTGGACAATTATAAGGGTGATGCATTTTAGTGTGAGGTTGCACGCAGTTAAAAAAAAAAAACTCTATTAATGTGGATTATAGTTAATCATAGTACTGGCGCTCAATTTTATTTAAACGTATTGATTTTGAATGGCGAATCGTTTTGAATCAAATCAATTTAAATTAAATCGTGTGGCGCGTATGGATTCACAGCCCTAAACATAATCCATATTGCCTGAGTGAAGTGAAGTGAAGTAAATTATATTTATATAGCGCTTTTTCTCTAGTGACTCAAAGCGCTTTACAAAGTGAAACCCATTATATAAGTTACATTTAAACCAGTGTGGGTGGCACTGGGAGAAGGTGGGTAAAGTGTCTTGCCCAAGGACACAACGGCAGTGACTAGGATGGCGGAAGTGGGGATCGAACCTGCAACCCTCAAGTCGCTGGCACGGCCGCTCTACCAACCGAGCTATACCGCCCCTGAGCATGTGTAGGTCTTCTCACATTTCGGTAAAATGATCATTTTCACGTCATTACTACCTCATTGGTGTATTTTTTTTGCTCTATATTTCAACAACATTCTCCATTATGAGCAATAAAGTTACATTGGATTTAGGTTTGATCAATAAAACATCCTACTAGGGTTGTGCGGTATACCGGTGTTGGTATAGTACTGCGACACCAATGAATCATTCAGTACTATACCGACTCTAAAAAGTAATTGAAAACAAACACCATTGGTTGATCTACACCTGAAATTTTCTCTGTAATGATACCAAGTACAGGAGCGTATCTAGTCGATACTACCATTAATGCATCACAAAATCTTCTTTCGTTTTTTAAAAAAATTATATTTTGTTTATATAAACTCAGTATACGTCCCTGGACTCATGAGAACTTTGAATATGACCAATATATGATCCTGTTATACTGCTATATTTTTCAAAATTCACGATTTTCCCGAAGTTCATATTCATAGTCCTACAACGGTGAAAATGCAAAAAATTTTGCGCCATTTTTTTAACCGATTCCAACCTTTCAACCATCCACACACAAAGAAACACACACTACTTTTCCAATATATTGAACGCAAAACATGTTTTCCCTTTCCCAAAATTCCTGGTTTTCCCAGGATTTGTAGGAATTTTCTCCTCATTGTTAATGAATGGGAAATATACAATGTACTGGATATCCCACATTTCTTATCTTATTCGAACGATTCCACCATCCACACACTCCACTCACTCTGGACATTCAAGTCAGCTTTTTTCCCTGTTTCGAAAATTTTCTTGATTCCTTGAAAAAGAAGGGGCAATATACAAACCTCTTCATATCCCACATTTCTCAACCGGTTCGAACCGTTCCAACATTCACACACTCTACTCAACCTGTACAATCAAACTACCATTTTCCAAGTTTTAAAAAATTCCAGGAATTCCCTGAATTCTCGGTTTTCCGAAGCCCTATTTTAACCTCTTCCTGGAAAGTTTTCTCAGTCCACATTTTTCAACCGTTTTTGACCATTCTGCCTTCACAAAATTCCTTTTGGTTGGGACGACAAAAGCTATCTTTTTTATTTTGTACAAATTCCCGGTGTCCTCGAAATTCCAGGAATTCCGAAATACAAATTAAAATTCAAACTGTTACTATGTCAACATTTTTCAACCAACCCATTTACAACATTTAGGAAAATTGTGGTATTATTTATATATTTTTTTTAGATTCCCGGTTTTCCCGAAGTTCATATTCATAGTCCTACAACGGTGAAAATGCTCAAAATTTTGAGCCATTTTTTAACCGATTCCAACTTTACAACCAACCATCCACACACACACACACACACACACACTACTTTTCCGATGTATCGAACGCAAAACATTATTTCCCTTTCCCCAAATTCTTGGTTTTCCCGAAATTTGCAGTAATTTTCTCCTCATCGATAATAAAAGGGAAATATACAATGTATTGGATACCCCACATTTCTCATCTGATTCGAACCGTTCCACCATCCACACACTCCACTCACTCTGGACATTTAAGTCAGCATGTTTCCCTGTTCCGAAAATTTCCCTATTACCCCTGATGACCAGGAATGAACCTTGAAAAAGAAAGGGCAATACACAAACCTCTCCACATTCCACTTTTCTCAACCGATTTGTACCATTCCAACATCCACACATTTCCCTCACCCTGTACCATTTTCCATGTTCCAAAAAAATCCCACAAATTCCCAGAATTCCCGGTTTTCTGAAGCCCTATTTTAAGCTCTTTCTGGAAAGTTTTCACAGTTCACATTTTTCAACAGTCTTTGACCTTGACATCATTCCTTTTAGTTGGGACAACAAAAGGTATCTTCTTTTTTTGTACAAATTCCCGGTTGTCTCAAAATTCCAGGAATTCTGAAATATACATTTAAACTCAAACTGTTACCATGTCAATCGTTTTGAAAAATTGCAACACTAACCCATTTACAACATTGTGTGTGAATGGGTAAATGTGGAAGTAGTGTCAAAGCGCTTTGAGTACCTTGAAGGTAGAAAAGCGCTATACAAGTACAACCCATTTATTTATTTATTTAGGACAATTGTGGTATTATTTATATTTTTTTAAATTCCCTGTTTTACCGAAACTTATATTTACAGTTCTACAACGGTGAAAATGCTAAAAATTTTGAGCCATTTTTTAACCGATTCCGACCTTGTAACCATCCACACACACACTATTCTTCTGATGTATTGAACGCAATACATGTATTCTCTTTCCCCTAATTCCTGGTTTTCCCGGAATTTGCAATAGTTTTCTCCTAATTGACAATGAATAAGTACCCACATTTCGCATCCGATTCGAACCGTTACACCATCCACACACTCCACTCATTCTGGACATTCCAGTCAGCATGTTTCCCTGTTCCGAAAATTTCCTGATTACCCGAGATAACCAGAAATTAACTTTGAAAATTAAGGGGCAATATACAGACCTCTCCTCTTCCCACATTTCTCAACCGATTCGAACCGTTCCAACATCCACAAACTCCAACCATTTCAATTGGCAAAAATAAATGTATCATAACCAACAAAAAAAGTGTAATATTTACACAAAAACAGATGGTTAACCCCTGTTCCAGGTCTTCATTGTTATATGTACAAAACCATAGTCTGCTAATATACAGTATATTTGTTATTCATGTATGCACATGGACTACAGAGGTCATACAGGAAGTGTCAGTGATTTTCTCCATTGATTGGTGATCTGTCCAGCTTGTAACCCCGCCTCTTGTCCAGTGTCAACAAGTACAAGCTCCACCTTCCAGCGACCCATCGCAAGATAAGCTTTCTGATAACTGATGGATGGATTTGTGCACTAGTCTAATATGTACAGTAGAACTCTTTTGTTTAGGTTAATAGATGGTGACAGATGCTTACGCCAATGCAGACAGTCGCGATTGATGCGGACGGTCGGGGTCGACATGTCCTGAGAGCCAGGGAGTGACTGCCGAGATTTCCAAGTACAGACTCGGAATTTACCCCTGGGATGTCGGAGCCATGAACATAATCGAGTCTGTTTACAGTCAAGGTGGATGGACCGCTGCAAAGAGATCAGACAGGAGGATAGGATGTGAAGAGCATACTTAACACTTAATGTTGAGATTTAATTTCGAGATTTTTGCAAGTGTTGCAGTTCTTTGCCCCCGTCTGCCGAGCTTATTAAGTGAGTACTAGTTTTACCGTTTGGTCTTTTTCTTTGGGGGCCACGGTCCTAAAGGGGACACATGGTGACTTTTGTCTTTTCTGACTGATAAATGTTGTGACATGCTGGATTAAACAAGGCCAAAGTGTCAAACCATGAGCTTCACGCATTTTGCCATGAGTCTGCACGGAGTTTTGGATGCCTCTTTTCGCGAGGTTTGAAGTCTGGCTACGTTGTGATAACACAGAGAGGTGGATGTACAAACCCCGTTTCCACATGAGCTGGGAAATTGTGTTAGATGTAAATAAAAACGGAATACAATGATTTGCAAATCCTTTTCAACCCATATTCAATTGAATGCACTACAAGGACAAGATATTTGATGTTCAAACTCATAAACTTTATATTTTTTTGTGACAGTGGTTTTCTCAAGTGTTCCTGAGCCCATGTGGTGATATCCTTTAGAGATTGATGTCTGTTTTTGATACAGTGCCGTCTGAGGGATCGACGATCACGGTCATTCAATGTTGGCTTCCGGCCATGCCGCTTACGTGGAGTGATTTCTCCAGATTCTCTGAACCTTTTGATGATATTATGGACCGTAGATGTTGAAATCCCTAAATTTCTTGCAATTGCACTTATAGAGAAACGTTGTTCTTAAACTGTTTGACTATTTGCTCACGCAGTTGTAGACAAATTGGTGTACCTCGCCCCATTCTTTCTTGTGAAAGACTGAGCATTTTTTGGGAAGTTGTTTTTATATGCAATCATGGCACCCACCTGTTCCCAATTAGCCTGCACACCTGTGGGATGTTCCAAATAAGTGTTTAAAGAGCATTCCTTAACTTTATCTGTATTTATCGCCACCTTTTCCAACCTCTTGGGAATATATATTCTACATATATTCTTAAATGTAGAATATTTGTAGAAGATATTTATATTTATCATATATTATTTATATAATATATTTATTATTATCATTGTTTATTGTGAGCGAAATGTGGTGCTGAATTTCCCCCAGTGATCGATAAAGTATATTCTATTCTATTCTATTCTATTCTATTCTATTCTATTCTATTCTATTCTTTGTCACGTGTTCCTGGCATCAAATTCTCCAGTTAATGATTATTTGCAAAAAAAAAAATAAAAAATGTTTATCAGTTTGAACATCAAATATGTTGTCTTTGTAGCATATTCAACTGAATATTGGGTTAAAAGGATTTGCAAATCATTGTATTCCATTTATATTTACATCTAACACAATTTCCCAACTCATATGGAAACAGGGTTTGTACTTATAATGGACATGAAGTCAAGCTCTCACCCACAGGTGGACACCAAAAAAAGCTAAGCTAAAGTATTATTTTTAGGGCTGTGAGTCTTCACGAGTCCATTCAATTTGATTCGTAGAGTAACGATTTGATTCTCAATTCAAAATGATTATCACTTCAAAATCAATACGTTTTAATAACATCGGGTGTCATTTCTCTGATTAATTGCATTCCTCCATGACGTATATAAACAGCTCTGGTCAAATTCTATAAAACTTAATAGAACACTTGTTTTGTTTAACAAAATTCTACCCAAACATTTTATAGTACATATAAGAAAAGCCAACAGGAAAAGTATCCCGAACTTCTCTTTTCTAAAGTAAATATGTACAGCAAATATGGGCAATAATAGGATTACCAAGGACAGATTTAAAAAAAAAATCTGTGTAAATTATGCTCTAGAGTCTTCTTTAATAATCAATTAATAATCGATTTTTGTTTTGTTTTAATCGATTAAAAATCGTTACAAGTAAGAATCGCGATTATTCAAAAATAAAAATGTTTTAAACCCCTAATTATTTTCATCTAATCATTACAGTCACATGCAGAGAAAAGCAGCTTTTTGTCAGGGCGTAGACTTTGGGGTGTTTGCTTTCCCGAGATGGAAGTAAAGTTGGATCGGATATGGCTTGGAGGTAAATACATGATTTTATTTTAACTCTAACAAAAGGTACAAAACTAAAGGCGCGCACAATGGCGGAGAACAAACTTGACTAATGAAACAAAAACTATGAACATGAAACAAATGAACACTTACTGTGACATGAATACACCAAACTCACGGTGCAAGAAACGAGCAGCAAGAAAACTATGGCAGCATGACAATGGCATGAGTAGGAAGGATATCAGATAGCATGGGTGTCCAGGAGGTAATGTCGCCAGGCTGACTGCCTGGCAACTGCAAGCTTAAATAATACAGACCTGATTAGTAACAGGTGCGCGAGTGCAAAACGTGAGACAGGTGAAACTAATGAGTAGTCATGGAAACAAAACTAGCAAGAGTGCACAACCAGGAACTAAAAAGAGTCCAAAAAACAAACAGCACATGCCCAAACAAAAACATGATCAACAGACATGACACTTGTTCACGTAGTCTGAATTGATCAGAGTGTGTGCAATATTGTGACCCGATGTTGTGACCGGGTGAATCTATGTCATGTTTACTAAGTTTATTTTCAGCCTTGTTTGGAAAAAAATAGTGGCGACGACTTTAAAGTATATACTGTATTTAAATAGTAGACATTTTTCAAAAAAACAATTATGCTATTACTTGGAAAGGGTGGGGCGTGGTTTCATTTGCATGCTGGGCACGCCTCCAGAATCAAAAATCTTGCAGACAGACTCCAAAAAAAGTAAGTCCGAAGCATAATTTGAACCAGAGCATATCCAATACATAATCTCTAGACCAGGGGTTCTCAAAATGTTTTTTCGAAGTAACACCCTATTGAACCAACATGAAAATACAGTAGAGTGGTACGCCTAAGTATTCATTAAAAACAAGGCAGAATTTTTATTTAACAAGTACATGTAATATTTTTGGCAACTGTAACAGTATGCACAGTTTGAACACTAACACTGTGTTTGAATATGGCAAAATAAAACACTGTACTTTAACCAAGTGATTCTTTGGCGTACCATTAGATGGAGCCCATGTACCACAAGTTTCAGAATGACTTAATTAGATTAAAATCATCATAGGCCCCCTTTTTAAAAAGTTGAATAACGACTTGTCCAGGGTGTGCCCCGCCTTCCGCCCGATTGTAGCTGAGATAGGCGCCAGCGCCCCCCGCGACCCCGAAAGGGAATAAGCGGTAGAAAATGGATGGATGGATGGAATAATCTTTTTTGTTTGCTATATTTTGGTTTTCTGGTCCACACAAAAGCAGAACACAACATGATCTGTATCGACGATCCACATTTTTCAACCGTTTTTGACCATTCCGCCTTCACAACATTCCTTTTAGTCGGGACATCAAAATGTATCTTTTTTTATCCGCACAAATTCCCAGTTTTCTCGAAATTCCACGAATTCCAAAATGATAACTCAAATTCAAACTGTTACTACGTCAACATTTTTCAACTGTTTTGAAAAATTTCACTAACCCATTTACAACATTTGGGACCATTGTGGCATTATCTATGTTTATTAAAATTCACGGTTTTCCCAAAGTTCATATTCATAGCCCTACAACGGTGAAAATGCTCAAACAATGTTTTTTAACCGATTCCGACCTTTCAACACACTACTCTTCCGATATATCGAACGCAAAACATGTTTTCCCTTTCCCCAAATTCTTGGTTTTCCTGAAATTTGCAGTAATTTTCTCCTAATTGACAATGAATATGAAATATACAATTTACTGGATATCCCACATTTCTCATCTGATTCGAACCGTTCCACCATCCACACATTCCACTCACTCTAAAACTTCACGTCAGCTTGTTTCCCTGTTCCGAAATGTTCATGATTACCCGGGTTAACCAGGAATGAACCTTGAAAATGAAGGGGCAATATACAAACTTCTCCACATCCCACATTTCTCAACCGATTCGAACCGTTCCAACATCCACAAATTCCTCTCACGCTATACAATCAAACTGCCATTTTCCAAAATCCAGAAAATTCCAGGAAATCACGTTTTCACAGTCCACATTTCGATTCCTGTGATCGACAGATGATCAGTCAGCCTCTACTGTCACATTGAGTCGGTGACGAACCCCAAGATGCAGAGAAGGCGGCAGGCATTTTGCAGATAAACATGATTTAATTAATCCACACTAAAAAAAAAAAAAAACAAGAGGGTACAAATAAAAGGTGCGATCAAGGCGGATAACAAACTTGGCTATGAACAAAAACACTTACTGTGACACGACAGAACTATGGCATGAACAGAGTGAACAGAAGTAGGCACAGCTCCAACGATAAGTAACAATGACATGGACAGGTAGTGGTGACAAAGAACCGGTAGGAGCGACAATACTCCAGCACTGACTGGAGGACAAAGCAGGTTTAAAATAGGAGCGGGCTGATGGACACCAGGTATGGCCAGTTGCCAATCAGCCGCAGCTGAGGGGAAACAGCGCTCAGGGAGAAAAAGAGGAAACAGACAAAATAAGAGCGCTAGAGCGCTGACAGGAAACAAAGACAGGAAAAACTAAAACAAGGCCACACTGTCAGGGACAAGCCTGACATCTACGAATTGATGGGTGAACACTAAAAAGTTCCTTCGCCTTTAAAAGTCGGAATGTCCTGCGTTTTTTTGTCTATACTGTTGCACTTATAAAGATTCAACCAAGCTGTATTGATTTGAAAAGTTAGTAATCAACCAACATTATAACAAAAAATGGCACTGACATGAACTGTAGGTAGGATGTTGGCCTGGGTAGTTTCTGGCTTCCGAAATAGTGTCACAGCCGTATCAGAGACGAGACACCGTTTGTGTGAAGTTATCCCGCGGATTAACACCCAGAGACTCTCTTCTCTCGCTTTGTCGTGTAAAAACTGACACATCAGCCTTCAGAGGTGTGGGAAACTATCCATTGGGGAGTGAAGGATTCAGAATTGCAGACAAACGCCACAATATTGTTTATGTATGTCAAATAAAGTGACATGGACGGTTCTAAAATGTAAATTAATTATTAACAATTATTAAATACATACATATATATATATATATATATATATATATATATATATATATATATATATATCAATGATGTTATGATATATATATATATGATATGATATATGCGCTAGGTCAGGAAAGAACACAGTGGCTATTTCATCCCTACAAGCCTGTTTGGCAGGTTTCCCTGCTCTTCAGAGGATTTTATTGAATTATTGAATTTATTGAATTGCTTTCATTCAATAAAATCCCCTGAAGAGCAGGGAAACCTAGGGAACAGGCCTGTAGGATGAAGTAGCCTCTGTGTTTTTTTCCAGACCTAACGTATATTCCGCTCTACCTCGGTATTGAGCACTGTATAACATGGAATTGTCCAAAATGTTTTCGTATCCTGGAGCATTCAAAGTTCCTTTCACTGTAACTAAGGGGCCAAGACCAAATCCTGAAAAACAACCCCGCACCAAAATACCTCCTATACCAAATTTCACACTCGGAAAAATATTGTCCAATATTAAGCGTCCTCTTGGCAACCTCCAAACCCAGACTTGTCCATGAGATTGCCAGATGGAAAAGCATGATTCATCAGTCCAGAGGAGGCGTCGCCACTGCTCTAGAGTCCAGTGGCGACGTGCTTTACACCACTGCATCCCACGCTTAGAATTGGACTTGGTGATTTATGGCTTAGATGCAGATGCCCGGCCATGGAAACCCATTTCATGAAGTTCTCTGCGTACTGTACGTGGGTTAATTGTAAGGTCACATAAAGTGTGGAGCTATGTAGCAACTGACTGGACAGAAAGTTTTTGCACTATGCGCTTCAGCATCCACTGACCCCTCTCTGTCAGTATAGGTGGCCTACCACTTTGTGGCTGAGTTGCTGTTGTTCCCAAATTCTTCACTTTTCTTATAATAGAGTTGTTTCAGAGCAGGCAAATTTCCCGACTGGATTTGTTGCACAGTTCCAAGCTGGAAATCACTGACAGCCGCCCATTCTTTCACAAATGTTTGTAGAAACAGTCTCCATGCCTAAGTGCTTAATTTTATTCACCGGGCCAAGTAATTAGGATACCTGATTCTCATCATTTGGATGGGTGGCCAAATACTTTTGGCAATATAGTGTATGCATATGTATATATTTTTTAAAAGCTGTCCATTGGCCAATTTTTTTAGCCCAATCCGTCCCCAAGTCACAGAGTTTGGACACCCCTGCACCAGTTTTTAGTATTCCTTCCCTTAATCAATCAAGCTAAAGTCTTTTTTTATTATTATTGGCTGATTGGGCATTTTGGAGTGTTTGGCAAACCCTTCGCCCCGAGTTAAACACCAACGGAACATCGATCGTCAAACCTGGTCCTCTGGCGTCACCGGGGCCAAACATATTCATTTGATATAAATGAATCTTACATGAGGTCATTAATACAGTTTAACGTGGAGGGCGATTAGGCCCCGCTCCCACTCAAGTCAGTCTCTCGTAAGAACCACGCTGGAGTGTTTCGTCAGGTGTGCGGTTGCAAGTCTGCCGAGAGCTTAAACGGCCTCGAGTGCAGACATTTCCACTGTGACTCGGAATGCAAATTGGACGGGGGCTCTTGAATCCAACTCATTCAGTCTACTCAAAGGGGAGGGCATCAATGCACTGTTTGACACACACACACACACACACACACACACACTCGTCAAGGTCAGGGAAATTTGGCAAATGTTGCGATAAAAGGGCCGTGTCCCTCACAGCCATCACTCACTCTTAAGATAACATCACCCTCAGTGTTAGAGGGCACAAATATGTGTTTTTGCTATTGCCATTTATTTATATTGCTGTTTTTATTTATTTTCTTTTTCCACACCAGCCTGTCTTCTTGTCACCATATTGAGATAAATTGCGTCGTGACCATGAAAGCTACTCTGCTGATTAACTCTTTGCGGATGGCTTTTCATCTATTGGCATTTGATGTACGACATCTTTGTAAGGGCTACAGTCGAATGCAATCACGGGCCCTTTCATTGCACCCCACATCCACCCCTCTCAGATTGCCTGCTAGTTCTCCAGAGAGGCCATCCTTCAGAAAATATTGACTGCTGGACAGTGAGTGGCCATGTGTGTGTGTGTGTGTGTGTGTGTGTGTGTGTGTGTGTGTGTGTGTGTGTGTGTGTGTGTGTGTGTGTGTGTGTGTGTGTGTGTCCATGTAAAGAAAAATCAGACACAAGCACTGAGAGGGGAGAGGTCACTCAGCTTGTAAACGTGAGGACGGAAACTCTACTCTGCCTGGTACTGCCCTCAGTGCTCTTGTGTTTACACATGTTGTGCGTCACTGGTGAAAGCTACGTGTATGCGATGATTGCAGAGCGTTGGGTCTGAAACATCTGGTTGACTGGTGCAGAACCAACAACCTGGTCCTGAACGATTTCAGGACGCACCAGTGCAGCCACGCTCCACACTTCGTCAACGGTACAGCAGTGGAAATCGTTAGCAGCACCGAGTTCCTGGGGGGATGCAGATAACTGATAATATGACCGGGTCTCTACACACAAGAGCTCATCAGCGCATGCACTTTTTGCGTCGGATGAAAACAGCACAGCTCCCTCAACCCATTCTCACCACATTCTACAGAGGCACTACGGAGAGCCTGCTGACCAACTGCATTTCTCTCTGGACTGGACTCTGCAATTCCTCAGACCGGAAGTCTCTCCAGAGAGAGGTGAGGACGGCGGAAAAGATCATCAGGACTCCTCTTCCTCCTCTCCAGGAGATCGCAAAAAGCCGCTGCCTGACCAGAGACTCCTTCCTCCCCCACCAAGGACTGTTTTCACTGCTGGACTTTAGAAAGAGGTTCCGCAGTCTCCGTAGCAGAACCTCCAGGTTCTGTAACAGCTTCTTCCCTCAGGTTGTAGGATTCTTGAACGCATCACAATGATCCCCCCCCTCCCGAAAAAATCAGATAAACTCGCTAGAATATAAAGACAATATAACATATATCCATAAACGTGGATGCATATGCAAAAGTGCAATATATTTATCTGTACAGTTATCTATTTATTTATATCTGCACCCTATTGCTCTTTTTGTCATAATCTGTGGTCTGGATCATGGTTTTTGTTATTTTCTGTACTTTAAAACTCCATTAGTTCCTGTTTTTGTGCATCCTTGTTTGTTTTAGTTTCCATGGCGACTGAATAGTTTAACCTGCCTCATGTTTTCGGGACACGCACCTGCTTTAATCAGAGCCTATTATTTAAGCCTGTTTTTGCCAGTTAGTCGTCCTGGCGTCATTGCTTGTGTCATGCGATTGTTTGCTTCACGCCTTGCCAAGTAAGTTTTTGTTTGTTCATGCCACAGTTAGTGAGTTTTGCCCTGTCCGTAGTTTATGCTAAGTGTTAGCTTTTGTTTCCTGCGCTAAGTTGTGCCTTTGCCTTGTGCGCCTTTTTGTTTGTACCTATTTGAGAGTCAAGGTTAAATCATGTTCCTACATTCAAGTCCTGTCCAGAATAGTCCGTTTGCATCCTGGGAGAACAAACCTCGCAGTAAGCTGCGAAAACCTCCCCGTTTAGAGACTTTTATCCTGCACTACAACGAGCTAATGCAACAACATTTTGTTCTTGTCTAAAAAAACAAACAAAAACAAAAACATTACATTTGGAAAAACACTATTTTATATTAAAAGACTTTTGGTCCTTGATGTTTTCCGTTGCAGCCTGGAACGTGGGATTGACTTTCATCTCTCAGTGAGCATAGACTTTTGTAACCGGCAAAAGTGAGCTTGAAGAATTTGATTCGGTTCATCTGGAGCAGGGGTCGGCAACCTTTACCACTCAAAGAGCCATTTTGACCCGTTTTACAAAATCAAGAAAACTATGGGAGCCACAAGACTCTTCTGAAATTTAAAATTAAATAACACAGCGTACAAAGTTTTTTTTTGCTTTGTGCTATGTATTAACCAGGGGTCTCAGACACGCGGCCCGCACCTTAATATGAACATTTAATATTAGCCCGGTCCGCAAGTTTTATTTGAATGCCGCTTGACAACATCACATTTGCCAACCACCTAAAATTTTCCGGGAGACTACCGAGTTTTAGAGCAACCATTCTCTCGACTGTCTGCTGATTTTCAAACAAACAACAATAACTAGGGTGGGCTATGATGACAATGCGTTTAGCGCCCTCTACAACCATAACAAACTGCTTACCAGCCCATTCACATGTCGTGTGAGGCTTCTGCAGACACTCATAAGCGACTGCAAGGCACATTTGTTCAACAGCCATACAGGTCACACTGAGGGTTGTGATATAAACAACTTTAGTACTCTTACTAATATGCGCCACTCTGTGAACCCACACCAAACAAGAATGACAAACACATTTCGGAAGAACATCCGCACTGTAACACAACATAAACACAACAGAACAAATACCCGGAATCCCATGCATCCCTAACTATTATACACCCCCACTACCACCAAACCCCGCCCACCTCAACCGACGCATGATAAAATGATTTTTTTTTTTAAAAGTCAATCCAAATGTGCATTAAAAAAACGGCTCTCAAACAAATGACTCGCCACTCGGTCGATTCTCATCGTTCACTTTAAAGAGCCATTGAAAAGACTTGATTCGTTCACGAAACATCACATTTCTAATGTGGACTGTTGATGCATGTCAAGAATTTGGTCATAATGATTAAAATTCAATATCCTGAGCTCGACATGAACATCTTTTTGAAAACCTAAAATGACATTATTCCTTAAGTGCAGTGGTCCCCAACCTTTTTGTATCCGCGGCCCGGGTGGGAGAGGGGGTGGGGGATCCTTTTTTTTTTTTTTTCTTTGTCATGAAAAAAGGGAGGTTTTTGTGGTTGGTGCACTAATTGTAAGTGTATATTGTGTTTTTTATGTTGTTTTAATAAATAAATTAAAAAAAAATAATATATATATATATATATATATATTTTATTTTTATTTTTTTTTGTTTTTTGTTTTTTATAAAAATTAATAAAAAATTCTTCCGCGACCCGGTACCAATCGGGCCACGACCCTGTACCGGGCCGCAGCCCAGTGGTTGGGGACCACTGCTTTAGTGTATTTTTTTTTTCTAAACTATCTATGAATGCAAATTATTTTGAAAAAACAAACAATAAAATCGTGTATGCCATTTCACGGAATCGGTGCCATTTATATCCCCAGGAAATAAAAAATAATATAGTGTGTATCATTTTAACTATAGGTATGTTAGTATAAATACAACATTAAATTGAACTGAATATTTATTTTTTAATATTCAAATTTTCTGCACATTGATCACATTGCTTGTTTGATAAGATCAATAAAAACTATTGATTTCAATGACCTTGAACAATGGAAAAATAACAAAGGTTGCCTCTTCCCCTGCTTTTTAAAACTTTATCGTAAAAAAAAAATAATACTGATAATTGAATAATTAGTTTACATATTTAAGTTACTTCTCAGTTATCAGTATTAATGTTGAGAAGAGGTAATTTATCTTTATGGGAAAAAAAATTACCCATCATATCTTGGAAGATCACCCAGACATCCTAAACACAAACAATATCCTCGGTAAATACCAAGTAATTTTTTTGCTCCTCATTATGCGTATACCTCTTTCACATATATTTGTAAACACGCCTAACTGAAAATATTTGCATTCTCACATTCATGCACATTCATCAACGTCCCTGTGGGCATGCTGTCATCGTAACCGAGACGTTGGACTCCCATGCGGCGTCTTTTCACTCAAGTCTTGTGATGAGAGGTCGTGCTCCGCAGCCTCAGAGCTGTCCAGCCTGGAATAAAACCTGACGTGATTTGGACCTTTTGTGTCCCTTCGGGGCGAGACCTTGTGGCTGTTTTTCCCGGGTCCACACTTGTCTTGCAAGGTCCCGCGTTGATACTAAAGTGAATATCAGGTGACGGTAATGCGAGCGGGGTCACGGGTTAATGCTTTGCCGCGGTTGGGGTTAGACAGAGTGACGTGGGTTGGAGTTTAGTAAAAAAAACATATATATATCAATGCCAGCTTGTCTGAAAGAAGGCAGAAAAGTAAATTTGCGTTATGCAGATGAATTCCTTACCATAAAACATGGGTGTCAAACTCTGGCCCGCGGACCAAATTTGGCCCACCGTGTAATTTTATTTGGCCCTTGGGGCAATATCAAATTAACATTAGAGCTGGCCCGCCGGTATTATACAGTATTCACCGCTAATACTCATACTTGCCAACCATCCTGAATTTCACTGTCCCTCCCGAAAAAACATTCTCCCGATTTCCACCCGGACAACAATATTGGGGGTGTACCTTAAAGGCCTTTAGCGCCCTCTACAACCTGTCGTCACTTCCGCTTTTCCTCCATACAAACAGCATGCCGGCCCAGTCACATAATATATGCTGCTTCTACACACAGGTATGTGAATGCAATGCATACTTGGTCAACAGCCATACAGGTCACACTGAGGGTGGTTGTATAAACAACTTTAACACTGTTACAAATAAGCGCCACACTGTGAACCCACACCAAAAAACAATGACAAACACATTTCGGGGGAACATCCGCACCGTAACACAACATAAACACAAGAGAAAAAATACCCAGAACCCCTTGCAGCAATAACTCTTCCGGGACGCTACAATATAAACCCTCCGCTACCAACAACCACCCCGCCCCCCCATTTATTTTCAAATGTATTATCCTGTGGAAAAAGTTAATGTTGATTTTTACCTCAGAAAGCTGCAAATAGAAGAGAGGCATTTATTTTTTTATTAAAATTGTATTTAATATGCCATTAATGTTTTTTTCCTTTGTTTTTTGAAAGTTGATTTTGCACTATTAAGTTATATAAGCGTTGCTTGTTCCATATTCAGTGTTAAAGCAAATCAGTGTAGCAAACTGAGCAATAATTATTTATATTTTATTATTATTATTATTATCATTATTATTTGAAACTGGATTTTGCATGTCACTATAAAGTTATGTAAGCCTTGCTTGTTCAATATTCAAAGTTGTCCGGGTCCCTTTTAAAAGGTTAATTTGTTGAACCTTGGCCCACTCTGTATTTGAGTTCGACACTACTGCCCTAAAACATAATGATATAAAAATCCTATACAGTGGAATCTCGATTTACAAAGGCCGTTACTTGCGAACTTTCCGTGGCGCCGAATATGCCTCGGTTTATTCATTTATTTTGCATGCAGCTTGAAGCCATTTTGACGACATCACTTCCTGTACACACGGACGAGGTCATTTCAAAGGAACTTCTGACGAGTTTATTTCCGTAATTGTCTGTCTCAGAGATCACCTTGCGTGATCAGAAACGTTTTAAATGTGTGCAAACTCTCACAGTCTGGCCATTTACACTATATTGCCAAATGTATTTGGCAACCCATCCAAATCATAAGAATCAGGTGTCCTAATCACTTGGCCAGGTGTATAAAATCAAGCACTCAGGCATGGAGACTGTTTCTACAAACATGTGTGAAAGAACGGGCCGTTCTCAGTCATTTCCAGCGTGGAACTGTCATAGGATGCCACCTGTAAAGCAAATCCAGTCGTGAAATTTCCTCGCTCCTAAATATTCTAAAGTCAACTTTATTATAAGAAAAGTGAGGAGTTTGGGAACAACAGCAACTCAGCCACCAAGTGGGAGGCCACGTAAACTGACAGAGAGGGGTCAGCTGATGCTGAAGCTCATAGTGCAAAGACTTTATGCCCAGTCAGTTGCTACAGAGCTCCAAACTTCATGTGACCTTCCAATTAGCCCACGTACAGTACGCAGAGAGCTTCACGGAATGGGGGTTTCCATGGCCGAGCAGCTGCATCTAAGCCATACATCACCAAGTCCAATGCAGTGGTGTAAAGCACATCGCCACTGGACTCTAGAGCGTCTCTGGACTGATGAATCACGCTTTTCCATCTGGCAATCTGATGGACCAGTCTGGGTTTGGGGGTTGCCAGGGGAACGCTACATTTCGGACTGCATTGTGCTGAGTGTGAAATTTGGTGGAGGAGGATTTATGGTGTGGGGTTGTTTTTGCAAGAGTTGGGCTTGGCCCCTTTGTTCCAGCTAAAGGAACTTTGAATGCTTCAGGATGCCAAAATGTTTTGGACAATTCCACGGGATGATACTTCAAGTAAGTAAAATCAGGTGGCCAAATACTTTTGGCAATATAGTGTAACTTCGGGTAGCAAAGCAACTGCTCCGACTTATCGTTTTGGTTAGAAAGCCTCCGGCTTGCATCCCCTTCAATTTACTTCAAGAAGCAAGTCGACATTTGCAACCATTATATAAAAAAAGGACGTTTATATGGTTGCTGACTTAGGGTGAAGAGAAAGTGTCAGGGCAAGTTCCGACAAAGCTACCGCGGAGGAGTTTATCAAGCACTGACTTCATGGATTTTATCGGCCGAGGGGGATTTCAAGCAAGTCTTTCATTTTGATGAGACCGAAAAAGATGCCAGAGCTGACTTTTACTACCACAAAGGAGTTTGTGCTAACGCTAGAGGTGACTAGAAGCTGTGTTCACAAATATAGCCACAAATATTTGCTGACACATGGAAAAAAAAAAAAAAAGGTTTTTTTGCGTTAGCAACATGGTTAACGTTTAAGCGTGAGTGTTATAAATATATAATAATAAATAGGTTATACCTGAATAGCGCTTTCCTACCTTCAAGGTACTCAAAGCGTTTTGACACTATTTCCACCTTCACATATTCACACACATTCACACACTGATGGCGGGAGCTGCCATGCTAGGCCCTAACCATGACCCTTTAGGAGCATTGGTGAAGTGTCTTGCTCAAGGACACAACGGACATGACGAGGTTGAAAGAAAGTGGGGATCGAACCAGGAACCCTCAGGCAGCTGGCACGGCCACTCTCCCAACTGCTTGCTGTATTGTTGTGTTTGGATAAAAAAATATTGTTGAGCCATTGCATTTATATATATATATATATATATATATATATATATATATATATATATATATATATATATATATATATATATATATATATATATATATATATATATATATATATATATATAAAACAATGGTTCTTTTCCTCCTTAGTCCAGAGGACACAACGTCTACAGTTTCCAAAAACGATTTGAAATGTGGACTCGTCAGACCATAGAACACTTTTACACATTGCATCGGTCCATCTTAAATGAGCTCGGGCCCAGTGAAGCCAGCGCCGTTTTTACCGGTTTTACCTTACACTTACAGATGTCGCGATGAACTGTAGCTACTAAGAGTGGCTTTCTGAACTGTTCCTGAGCCCATGTGGTGATATCCTTTACACACTGGTGTCGCTTTTTGATGCAGTACCGCCTGGGGGATCGAAGGTCACAGGCATGCCGCTTATGTGCAGGGGATTTCTTCAGGTTCTTGGAACCTTTTCATGATATAACAGACTGTCAATGGTGAAATCCTTAAATTCCGTGCAATAGCTCGTTGATTAATGTTCTTAAATTGCTCGACAATTTGCTCACGCATTTGTTCACAAAGTGCTGACCCTCGCCCCGTCCTTGTTTGTGAAGGACTGAGCATTTCATGGAAACTGATTTTATACCCAATCATGGCACCCACCTGTTCCCAATCAGCCCGTTCACCCGTGGGATGTTCCAAATAAGTGTTTGATGAGCATGCCTCAACTTTCTCTTTTTTTTTTTGCCACTTGTGCCAGCTTTCCCGAAACAAGTTGCAGGCATTAAATTCCAAATGAGCTAATATATGCAAAAAATAACAAAGTTTTACCAGTTCGAATGTTAAATATCTTGTCTTTGCAGTCTATGCAATTGAATATAGCTTGAAAAGGATTTGCAAGTTGTATTCTGTTTTTATATACGGTTTTCACAACGAGCTAGCTTCACTGCGTTTTTGGTTCACATATATATATATATATATGTATATATATATATATATATATATATATATATATATATGTATATATATATCTATATATATATAGATATATATATGTGTTATAGTGTCTTTAATTTTTGCATTTTTTACTAAAATAGGGACTTTTGTTGAGGCTACAACCAGTTCTTCATGTGTACGTAGATTCTTGTTGGAAACGTTGCTTCCTTATACAAACTTTTCGGTTTGCGAACCGTGTTCAAGAACCATTTAAGTTTGTAAATCGAGGTTCCGCTGTGTGTAAAAAAAAAAACGTCACAGCGCAGGAAACTTTCCGTTGATGAATCGATGCCTCAAACATCTGCTGTGTGTCTTTATTTAACACAAACACGCCATCATTAGCTCATGCACATTAATTCCCGCCTGTGCTATGAGCTCTCTGCTTGAATGACAGTAATTATCACTTCAGTCTTGACGTTGAAGCAGCAACAGCTCTTGATGTCTTTGTGTAGTGCGAAGCTACTGACTTCGACGCCCACCTAGTTTTGCCTCATTTATGTCGCGCGCTTGTGTTGACAGTTTTTGAAAAGCCTCAAAAACATTGAAGTTCAAAGTCACTCTTTTGGATCTTTGACATGATAATTTCTCAGGTGGGCATCATAGCCAAACGTTGTAATTTTTTTTTTTTGGGGGGGGGCGATGTGAACGGTCACAGGGGGCCGCATACTTGCCAACCTTCAGACCTACGAATTCGGGAGATGTAGAGGGGGGTGTATATATTTTCAAGTTTTTCTTGTGTATATATGTATATATATATATATATATATATATATATATATTGTCAAGATGGGGGGGTCGCAGCTTGCTGCAGGCTCGTTCTCCCAGGAATTGATTGAAACTTTTATTAGTAGATTGCACAGTTCAGTACATATTCCGTACAATTGACCACTAAATGGTAACACCCGAATAACTTTTTCAACTTGTTTAAGTCCGGGTCCACGTAAATCGATTCATGGTAAGACGGACGGATTGACAGGAAAACGAGCATGGATCTATGGCATGAAGGAGCAGCATGAATTTTGGGGTGAAAAAACTAGCATGAACAGAGCAGGAAAAGAACAATGACGCCAGGCCGACTGCCTGGCAACTACAAGCTTAAATATTAGTGACATGATTAACACAGGTGCGTGAGCCCTAAGCAAATCAGGTGCATGAGTCCAAATGAGTACAGGTGAAACTAATGAGTTGTCATTGAAACTAAAACAAACCAGGGTGAGGAAAAACAGGAACTAATGGAGTCAAAAACTAACAGGATATGACCAAACAAAACATGATAACAAGACATATATATATATATATATATATATATATATGTATAACTGATTATTTACACACAAACACACACATATATATATATATATATATATATATATGTGTGTGTATATGTGTGTGTATATATATATATACATATATATATATATATATATATATATATATATATATATATATATATATATATATATATATATATATATATATATATATATATATATATATATATATATATATATATATGTGTGTGTGTGTGTGTGTGTGTGTGTAAATAATCAGTTCATGAATGAGTATATCCGTTCGGCCACCGTGTTCAATGGAGAAGTCAGATCGACAAAATTTGCAGGCAGCATACCCCTTCCCCTTCATGCTGTCCTGGATGAACTGAAATTATTTTTTTCCCAATTATTTTGGAACTTGCAATCGTACTTCTTCTTAGTCGTCGTCGCCATGTCTCTTCTTCGTTCTTCCGCTTCGTCACTGTTATGTTTTTTGGACATTACTACTTGCCGTGGTTTTGAAGCAATTCATGATGGGAATCCGGATGTTGTGTGTCAGTGTCTTAACATGCTGGAATAAACACACGCTGAGAAATAACTCCGTTCCTGCCTACTTTATGGGTTATAGATAAACCTATGGATAACGGAGACATATATAATAGTCTCCTTTTCAGGTGAGAGAGGAGGCTAAAGGCAGTGCCTTTAAGGCACGCCCCCAATATTGTTGTCCGGGTAGAAATCGGGTGAAATTCGGAAGAATGGTTGCCCCGGGAGATTTTTGAGGGGGGCACTGAAATTCGGGAGTCTCCCGGGAAAATCGGGACTGTTGGCAAGTATGGGGGTCCGTGAGAGACTTTTTTTTTCATTCTTGAACGATACACTGGTCTCCATCTAGGTGGCGGCACTGCTTACATTATTTAACAGGATCAACCAGGAAATATGACCGAGTATACAAACAAAACACTTCAGTTTACAGGTAATGAGGATATAAATAAGTACGGAAATATTGTCTCGTTCTCATTGGGATTTCAATCCAGGGTGAGTGTTTTGTTTTCTTTCTGGAAGACAGAAAATACTTGAGAACCACTGATCTATGCGGAGGACGGGCAGAACATAGACTATGATCCTGTACTTGAGTTATTAAAGGTATATCAGATGCTACATTCAAGTCTTTGTTTTACACAGATATTCCCATCGCCAACACCAGGGGTTCTTTCCTTTTTGACCTCGAGGACCAACTTTTCCCCATGAGAAAACACAAGTCTTCAGTTTAGTGGCGTGTAGGTGCTGGTGCCAGCAACTCATCCAGTAGTTTTTACGGATAAATAAATAAATGTTATTAGGTTATCAACTCTATTTTAATTTGGGGTGGGGGCGTGAAAAAAATGATGACAACCCCCCAAGGAGGGCATGACAAAAATATTTACTGATTTGGAGTAATATTATTAAAGTAAAAGTAACAGATTGTCATCCCAATAGGTAAATATTTTAGTAATAAGGTTTTTTTTTATTGAACAATTGAACACAAAAAATGCAGACGAATTGAGGCACTTAAATGTGTTACAATATTTTAAATAAAAAGGATGAAATATGATGGGTTTTGTATGAATATATGTAAACATTTGCTTATCTAAAATATCTTAAATTCCTCTAATAAAAACAATAATTTAAGTGCATTGATCATCATTAATAATGTTATTATTAATTTTGAAATTATTGAACCAATGTTGGGTTTTACTTTTAGAAATCGACTTTTGTTAATAAAAAAAATGATTTGCTTGCGAAATGATATAATAAAAAGCATTTCTAGGTTATTATCTTTTATAAATATACCAAATGTAATCTTCTATGTTTAATGGGGACATTTCTTCTCTTTTAGCCAATCTTTTAGTCAATCCCATTGGGTTGAGTTTGGCTTGTCATTGTTGCTTGTGCAGCCCTTAGAGACACTCGTGATTTAGGGCTATATAAATAATAATTGATTGATTGATTGATTGATTGAGTGATTGATTGATTGATTGATTGATTGATTGATTGATTGATTGATTGATTGATTGATTGATTGATTGATTGAATGAATGAATGTTTGATCCCCAAAAATGTACAGTATCACATTCCATAAATAAATTACTTGAGTAATAATAATATATTATTACCAGTTATTTACTACTTATGTAGTAAATAACTGGTGAGTAACTTATTTAGTATATGTTTTAATGGAACCACAAAAGATGCACATTTTATAGTCACTTGTGATGTTTTAACAGGGCTAATCAATCAATCAATGTTTATTTACATAGCCCCAAATCACAAATGTCTCAAAGGACTGCACAAATCATTACGACTACAACATCCTCGGAAGAACCCACAAAAGGGCAAGGAAAACTCACACCCAGTGGGCAGGGAGAATTCACATCCAGTGGGACGCCAGTGACAATGCTGACTATGAGAAACCTTGGAGAGGACCTCAGATGTGGGCAACCCCCCCCCTCTAAGGGACCGAAAGCAATGGATGTCGAGCGGGTCTAACATGATGCTGTGAAAGTTCAATCCATAGTGGCTCCAACACAGCCACGAGAGTTCAGTTCAAAGCGGATCCAAGACAGCAGCGAGAGTCCCGTCCACAGGAGACCATCTCAAGCGGAGGCGGATCATCAGCGTAGAGATTTCCCCAATCGATACAGGCGAGCGGTCCATCCTGGGTCCCGACGAGCGGTCCATCCTGGGTCTCGACTCTGGACAGCCAGTACTTCATCCATGGTCCTCGGACCGGACCCCCTCCACAAGGGAGGGGGTACATAGGAGAAAGAAAAGAAGCGGCAGATCAACTGGTCTAAAAAGGAGGTCTATTTAAAGGCTAGAGTATATAGATGAGTTTTAAGGTGAGACTTAAATGCTTCTACTGAGGTAGCATCTCGAACTGTTACCGGGAGGACATTCCAGAGTACTGGAGCCCGAACGGAAAACGCTCTATAGCCCGCAGACTTTTTTTGGGCTCTAGGAATCACTAATAAGCCGGAGTCTTTTGAACGCAGATTTCTTGCCGGGACATATGGTACAATACAATTGGCAAGATAGGCTGGAGCTAGACCGTGTAGTATTTTATACGTAAGTAGTAAAACCTTAAAGTCACATCTTAAGTGCACAGGAAGCCAGTGCAGGTGAGCCAGTACAGGCGTAATATGATCAAACTTTCTTGTTCTTGTCAAAAGTCTAGCAGCCGCATTTTGTACCAACTGTAATCTTTTAATGCTAGACATGGGGAGACCCGAAAATAATACGTTACAGTTATCGAGAAGAGACGTAACAAACGCATGGATAATGATCTCGGCGTCTTTAGTGGACAAAATGGAGCGAATTTTAGCGATATTACGGAGATGAAAGAAGGCTGATGTTAATTAAGGTGAATTAAGGTACTGTAACATAGTCAATGTACCACCTCTGCTAATTTATCATATTTTTACAAAGACAATTTTCATGCAGAAAAAAGCCACCAAGCCAGTTTGTAATACGACCCACTGCAGGCCAAGGATTGACAAAATATAAACAAATTAGTGTATCCTATTCCTGTGCCTCTGAGGCGCTCTCCAGTTAAAGGACACTCCATTATTGCCCTCAGCAGTATCCACTTTTGTGCAAAAAGTCCATTGTCCAGTCTTCGGTCTCGTGTTCCCCTTGCTGTTGTTTGTTGCTGTGTCTCGGGAGGCAATTTTGCCACGGTAAAATAACTGTGGCAGAACAGGGCTTGTCAATCTGGGCCGTACCTAGTCAGAGCTGCCTCGTTGAAAAAAGGGCTCCACGAGACCGCGTGCCCCTTATTTTGTCAAGAATGTTTCAATTTTCGGGAGAATGGTTCAATTTTAGGGGACGTCGTATTCGAGGGAGAATGTGCAGGATTTAGTTGCTGTGGAAACATTGCCCAGCAGGAATAATTGAGGAATTTGTGTTACCTTATTTTGCTACAATACTGTGTACTACCGCAAATGAAAACAACACTACTTTGATCAATCAATGTTTGTAATGCACTTGGAACACCACAAACAGATTGTGTGCTGCCTGTTTGCTCTCGGTCATTAATGCATTATAATGCATACGGTCTGCCAGAGGATAAGAAGACGTAGCATAGAACAGTGGTTTTCAACCTTTTTTGAGCCAAGGCACATTTTTTGCTTTGAAAAAATGCGAAGGCACATCACCAGCAGAAATCATTAAAAAACAAGTTGTCAGTAAAAAGTTTTTGTCGCAATTGATGGATATGACTTTAAAGCATAACCAAGCATGCATCAATACAGCTCTTGTCTCAAAGTAGGTGTACTTTCATCACTTGTCACATCACACCCTGACTTATTTGGACTTTTTTTTGCTGTTTTCCTGTGTCTAGTGTTTTTCTTCTTGTCTGCGCTCCTTTTGGGGGGGCTTTACTCTTTTTTGGGGGTATTTTCCTGTAGCAGTTTCATGTCTTCCTTTGAGCGATATTTCCGCATCTACTTTGTTTTAGCAATCAAAAATTGTTCAGTTGTTTTTATCCTGCTTTGTGGGCACATTGTTGATTGCCACGCCGTCTTTGCTCCACAGTAAGTCTTTGCTGTTGTCCAGCATTCTGTTTTTGTTTATTTTGAAGCCAGTTCAGTTTTAGTTTCATTCTGCATAGCCTTCCCTAAGCTGCAAAGCCTTTCCTTAGGGGCACTCATCTTTTTTTATTTTTGGTTTAAAAGCATTAGATGTTTTTTTTTACCTGCACGCTGCCTCCCGCTGCCACCTACTCATATGGAAGAGTATGAAACGGTTATTTTGCCGAGCTCTACACAGCACCGACACTCATTGATTGATTGATTGATACTTTTATTAGTACATTGCACAGTACAGTCCATATTCCGTACAATTGACCACTAAATGGTAACACCCGAATAAGTTTTTCAACTTGTTTAAGTCGGGGTCCACGTTAATCAATTCATGGTACAAATATGTACTATCAGCATAATACAGTCATCGAACAGGTTAATCATCATAGTATCTACATTGAATTATTTACATTATTTACAATAATGTAAACAACACATCATTTGCAGACTATAATTACTGGTTTGCACAAAATATTTTTAACCCAAATAGGTGAAACACCAGACTCTATCTCACGGCACACAGTGGTTGAAAAACACTGGCATAGAAGCAAGGATCATTAATGTGTCCAACTGGGCAGCTTTGACCCCCCTTTAGAAAGTCATTTAAAAAAAAAGTCTGATATGAAAGCAAATTTTGAGTTGGAGTTTATTTGGAACATGCACGCATACAACATGATACATCACAATTTCCACTTTCTCTTTTCAATATGTTCAAAAAGGATGAGGAAGAAGCAGATCTTATTTAATCCTACCCCTTTTCAGAATCAGAATCAGAAATACTTTATTAATCCCCGAGGGGAAATTAACATTTTCAGCACAATCCCATTCAAGATCCGACAAACATTACAGGGTCGCAGACGGGTCTGCCAACTTCCGGCGCCCCTTACAAAAAAAGGTGAGATACAGGTAAAAACAATGTGGTGGTAGGGGTTGGGGGTGGGGGTGATGAAAAAAAAAAAAAATGGTTTAAGCCTGGGCTCCTGGAGAGGGGGTCCAGACTGAGGCCGCGGGAAAAAAGTCATAGCACATTTTCTTTTACATAACAGTTGCTAAAACTTTTGTTCACTTCGTCTTGTTCACTTGTTTGTTTTGGTTGCCACGGTTGCATATGATTTTCACCTGCCGCTGGTGCCCGTACGCTCACCTGGCTCTAATCAAGAGACAATTCAAACCGCCTTTGCCAGTGAGTCGGGCATGGCATCATTCTGTCACGACGTAGTTTTCGCAGCTTACTGCGATGTTTGTTCTCCCAGGATGCAAACAGGCAATTCCGGACAAGGCCTGCAGGTAGGAATATATTTACTTGTATTCTCTCAAAAAGGTACAAAAAACGGAAAACATGGCACTTGGAGTAAATGAGATGAAATTAGATTTTCTTATTTAAACGGGGATAGCAGGTCCATTCTATGTGTCATACTTGATCATTTTGCGATATTGCCATATTTTTCCTGAAAGGATTTAGTAGAGAACATCGACGATAATTTTTGCAACTTTTGGTCGCTAATAAAAAAGCCTTGCTTGTACCGGAAGTAGAAGACGATGTGAGCGTGACGTCACGGGTTGTGGAGCTCCTCACATCCTCACATTGTTTACAATCATGGCCACCAGCAGCGAGAGCGATTCGGTCCGAGAAAGCGCCGATTTCCCCATTAATTTGATCGAGGATGAAAGATTCATGGATGAGGAAAGTGAGAGTGAAAGACTAGAAGAAAAAAAAAAGACGAGGGCAGTGGGAGCGATTCAGATGTTATTAGACACGTTTACTACGATAATTCTGGAAAATCCCTTATCTGCTTATTGTGTTATTAGTGTTTTAGTGAGATTATATAGTTGTACCTGAAAGTCGGAGGGGTGTGGCCACGAGTGTGGTGACCGCCAGTGTCTCCGAGGTAAGCCACGTTTCTCTACAAGGCAAGGCAGCTGGGTTGAGATTTTTTTATTTTTCCCTCCACGGAGTAAGCATCCGACGGTCGGTTGCGGCCGGTGGGAGGAGGCAAGAGACTCCACAGCTGCAGGAAGCTAAACGTCATTCCGTGACATTTTCAACAGGAAACTAAGCGGGAAATTTAAAATTGTTATTTAGTAAACTAAACCGGCCGTATTGGCATGTGTTGCAATGTTAAGATTTCATCATTGATATATAAACTATCAGACTGCGTGGTCGGTTGTAGTGGGTTTCAGTAGGCCTTTAAACTAACAGAACATAACGAAAACATGATCCGGACCACGGATCATGACACAATGCTGATGTATGGTACTATCAAGCTCAACGTGTTTAGTCATTTCTGTATTTAATGGTGGCACGTGGAATATTTTGCACCATAAGAGTCAAATCCCTTGATTGTAAAATCCACGCTTAACCTCAAAGTCCAAACCAATTATCAGATCCATCCATCGGCAGTCTCCCGAGAAAGGTTAGCCGAATGCTGGACGGACTATCAAGGTCATCCCAGGATTCAAGCCGTGTGGCCTCCACTGTCATGTACCACCTCTTCCCTGCTCGATCAGTGCAACGATACCAGGATTCAAGCCGTGTGGCCTCCACTGTCATGTACCACCTCTTCCCTGCTCGATCAGTGCAACGATACCGAGTGTAGGAGTCGGACTTTTGGGGGGTGAGGCGACCAAAGTCTTGACCTTCTTAACCACATTGCACTGCTCTTGGGTAACAGCCCCCGGTGTAGGTAATAATGAAGTAATCCTCTTATCTGTTGCTGCTCCCATCGCAGATCAGTTTCTTCTGCTTGAGTCTATCAGTCCATTCTGAGCGGAGGCTGAATATTTTCCCACGGGAGCCGTCGGCTCATTTTTGACGTGGATTATACCGGCGATGTAAGAGACAACTTACACGGCTTTTCAAAGTCAAAGCAGCAGCTATTGATGTAGAACTATGCTGATATGAGGAGTGGAACCCCTCACAGCTGATTAGATGATAATGAAGAGTGTGTATAAAGTGGCCTAGTTTCATTTCAACATTGGAGCTGAAGGCTGTTTAGAGGGAAGCAAATGTTACAGAATTCATTAAAAGACATTTGCTGGCACACCAGGCGGGGCGAGTTTATCACGTCACACTGCCACATCTTCTCAGCCGTGGAAGACGCCCCGCTGCAAACACGGAGTTTTTTTCAGGCTGAGACTTTTAGCAGCGACGGGTGGAAGATGCACATACTTGCCAACCCTCCGGGAGACTCCCCAAATTCAGCGCCTCTCCCGAAAACCTCCCGGAAGAAATTTTGTTCCGAAAATCTCCCGAAATTCAGCGTAGCTGGAGGCCACGCCCCCTCCAGCTCCATGCGTACCTGAGTGGGGACAGCCTGTTCTCACGTCCGCTTTCCCAATATATAAACAGCTTGCCTGCCCGATCACGTTACAACATCTACGGATTTTAATAAAAAACTGCACACAGAAGGAGACGAAGCAGAAAAACGACGCCATCTGTAATAGAGTGATTCTATGTTGCCTGTCGCCTTCTCCTGGTGAATGTTGGCTATAGCGTTATGGGGTTGCTTTTTGATTGGCCAACGATTTACGTGGTGTTGTGCACCTGACGGCAAGTGAGTCTCGCCAGTACGCAAATGGCAGAACAAAGGTTACTCAAATAGTGAAAGGTAATTGTTGTTGTTGTTTTTTTAGTAACCAGCAAGCACAGTACAGTTAGTAGAACAACTGTGTTTTTATTACTGTGTATTTGATAGGTGCCGTCTGAAATTGATTTTATTTATAAATATATATGTATATATATATATATATATATATATATATATACATTTATATATATATATATATATATATATATATATATAATAGAATACATATATATAGCTAGAATTCACTGAAAGTTAAGTATTTCATATATATATGTATACATATATATATATATATATATATATATATATATATATATATATATATATATATATATATATATATATATATATATATATATGTATGTATATATATATGTATATATATATATATGTATATATGTATGAAATACTCGAGTTGGTGAATTGTAGATGTAAATATACTCCTCCCCTCTTAACCACGCCCCCCGCCCCAACCACGCCCCCCACTCCCCACCTCCCGAAATCGGAGGTCTCAAGGTTGGCAAGTACGAAGATGCATCTCTACTTCAAATGGAATTCCGTTTGGACTGACCGTGAAAAAATGTGCACCTTTTGGGGCGGTATAGCTCGTTTGGTAGAATGGCCATGCCAGCAACTTGAGGGTTCCAGGTTCGATCCCCGCGTCCGCCATCCTAGTCGCTACTGTTGTGTCCTTGGGCAAGACACTTTACCCGCCTGCTCCCAGTGCCACCCACACTGGTTTAAATGTAACTTAGATATTGGGTTTCACTATGTAAAGCGCTTTCAGTCACTAGAGAAAAAGCGCTATATAAATATAATTCACTTCACTTCACCTTCTCATGGCTGCACTTTGGTTCTCCAACTGTCTGGAAACCTGGAATCCTGAGTAGGGTCGCAAAATTCCGGTAATATTCAAAGTTGGAAACTTTCCATGGGAATAAACAGGAATAAATGGGGGCGGTGTGGTGCTGTTGGGAGAGTGGCAGTGCCAGCAACCTGAGGGTTCCTGGCTCAATCCCCATCTTCTACCAATCTCGTTACGTCCTTGAGCAAGACACTTCACCCTTGCTCCTGATGGGTCTTGGTTAGGGCCTTGCATGGCAGTTCCCTACATCAGTGTGTGAATGAATGTATATATATATATATATATATATATATATATATATATATATATATATATATATATATATATATATTATAGATTTGTATTTTTACTATACACTGTGTGTGTATGTATGTATACATTCTTACATGCACGCTGGGCATCACGGTGGGTTAGGGGTTAGTGCATCTGCCTCACAATACGAAGGTCCCGAGTAATCCTGGGTTCAATCCTGGGCTCGGGATCTTTCTGTGTGGAGTTTGCGTGTTCTCCCCGTGACTGGGTGGGTTCCCTTCGGGTACTCCGGCTTCCTCCCACCTCCAAAGACAATTACCAGGACACATTGGGAAGACTATGTCTCCCGGCTGGCCTGGGACCGCCTCGGGATCCCCCGGGAAGAGCTAGACGAAGTGGTTGGGGAGAGGGAAGTCTGGGCTTGCCTGCTTAGGCTGCTGCCCCCGCGACCCGATCTCGGATAAGCGGATGAAGATGGATGGATGGAAGTACATTAAACATAATCTCCAAATATTTACGATCTGATATACTCAAATATTTGAGTTTATGACTTGTCCAGGGTGTACACCGCCTTCCGCCCGAATGCAGCTGAGATAGGCTCCAGCACCCCCCACAAAAAACGGACAAGCGGTTGAAAAATGGATGGTTGGAACTCAAATAAATAAGTGGCAACTGATTGCCTCATTTTTTTGTTTTAGTTCTGCTTACTTATTCGGGTTTACAGTATATATATATATATATATATATATATATATATATATATATATATATATATATATATATATATATATATATATATATATATGACTTAAGTGATTAATCTGCTTTTATACATGATTAATCGAACACGTAAATTCCGTATTTTTGACAGCTTTATTTTAATTTTAAGTGCAGGTTGAACAGTAAATAACACAACTTTGCTTCATAGAGTAACACATAACTCAGTATCAGCCCACACATACTATTTTCCCTTTGGCTCGTTTTGTGAATTGTTATTGCCCTTTGAAAGAAATAACATTCCTCCGACTGACTAAAATAGCCCAAAGGTTGCTTTGACTTGACATGTGCGGCTATATTTTTGAAATGTCAAATGTCAGTAATGTTCTCTTTTTGAAACTGCAGAGATTTAGAAAATAAAAAGCCATAGTACAGTAGTACTTCACCACGGAGCCTGTAACCCAGAACAACTCAAGTCAGCCAAGGTCATTGAAAATGGACTGAAATCGTTTGAATCCTCCCAAAACACCACCATTTTCACACGTAAGTTGCCTTTTTGAAAATACAGTAGGATGTACTACAAACGACAACAGCAGTTTGATGAAATAATATAATGTTGTTCAGCATTTACGTTTTGTAGGTGTTTGACTCATACTTGCCAACCTTGAGACGTCAGATTTCGGGAGGTGGGGGGTGGGGTGGGGCACGTGGTCGGGGGTGGGGGGCGTGGTTATAAGGGGAGGAGTATATTTACAGCTATAATTCACCAAGTCAAGTGTTTCATATATATATATATATGTGTGTAAGAAATACTTCACTTTCAGTGAATTCTATCTATATATACATATATATTTATTTTATTTATATATATATATATATATTGTCAGGGTTATTTGTTGACGAACCCCAAGATGCAGAGATGGAGGCAGGCATGGAGTGAGCAAACATCATTTTAATATAAATACTAAGACAAAACCAAACAAAGGGTTCAAACCAAAAGCACGCACGTGGGCGGATAAAGAACAAAAGGCCTTTAGCAAAGAAGCTAACAAGAAACAAAAAGGAACTTTAGCATTGAAGCTAGAGCATAACAAAAAGAAAAAATGGAAATAGCTATGGCTAACAAAAACAGCTTACCGCTACGACGACCAGGATAAATGTAGCACGACAGGTAGTAGCTGTAACAAAACGACAAGACACGATAGCAACGACAAAAGCGACATGTGGCAACGACAATACAAATGACAATACAATGATCCAGCAACTGACACAAGACAAAGGAGGTACAAATAGGAGCCGGCTGATTGGCAACAGGTGTGGCCTGATGCCAATCAGCCGCAGCCAAAGGGGAACACAGCACTCAGGGAACAAGACAGGAAGCTGACAAAATAAGAGCACTAGACAGGAACTAAGGACAGGAAATACTAAACACACTGAGGAGGAACACAGCACTCAGGGAACAAGACAGGAAGCCGACAAATTAAGAGCACTTGACAGGAACTAAAAGACAGGAAATACTAAACACAGGAAACAGACAAATGCAGAGGAAAAAACTAAAACATAGACAAACAGTTAGGGGCAAGCCTGACACATATATATATATATATATATATATATATATATATATATATATATATATATATATATATATATATATATATATATATATATATATATATATGTATATATATATATATATATATATATATATATATATATATATGTATATATATATATATATATATATATATATATATATATATATATATATATAAATAAGAGAAATACTTGAATTTCAGTGTTCATTTATTTGCACATATACACACATAACACTCATCTACTCATGGTTGAGTTAAGGGTTGAATTGTCCATCCTTGTTCTATTCACTGTAACTATTTTTCTAACCATGCTGAACATGCTGTATCTTCCTCGTTCTTCTGCTTCGTCTCCTTGCTGTGTGCGCAGTTGGGCACGCACTGCACTCTCTAGGCGCCGTAGATATTATTGTCACATATGCATGTACAGTAGATGGCAGTATTGTCCTGTTTAAGAGTGTCACAACATTGCTGTTTACGGCAGACGAACTGCTTTACGGTAGACGAAAACGTGACTGCTGTTGTTGTGTGTTGTTACCGCGCTGGGAGGACGTTAATGAAACTACCTAACAATAAACCCACATAAGAAACCAATAACTCGCCCTAACGTCATTGGGCAGGAAGGCCTTGCACGCTGTTTTTATTGTGGGAAAGCGGACGTGAAAACAGGCTGTCGACACGTCACTCAGGTCCGCATGGAGCTGGAGGGGGCGTGGCCTCCAGCTCCGGCTGAATTTCGGGAGATTTTCGGGAGAAAATTTGTCCCGGGAGGTTTTCGGGAGAGGCGCTGAATTTCGAGAGTCTCTCGGAAAATCCGGGAGGGTTGGCAAGTATGCATTGACTACTTTGTGCAACAATAGGAACAGTTATTGTTGGTTGTGTTGCCCACACACGTCTTTGACTAGCTAACCAGAGGTTCGTGTTCACCGTTAGCCTTCGCTGTAGCACGATTATCTGTAGAGAAGCAACTGAAACAGGTTGAACACAGCATCGGCAATTTTTGAATATTTTCATGGATAAATGTCTGTCCTATGGACGTTTGTGGCCGCATGCCGCGGAAGCTAACTGGATTAACTTATCGGGTCGGCTGATGTGTTTTTAATGGTTTGATTCTCTGATTCGGTCGTCCACTTCCTCTCCTTCTGTCAGGTTCAAACACAGATGACATCTATTAATACAGACGAGAAGCAAGGAATCATGCAGGGACAGTGTTAAATTTTGCTCAATTGAGGAAAGACGTTATTTGGGCTGTACTCTAGTTACAGATCCAAACTTTGCTCTAAAGTCTGTTCCACGTGATTCCGCTATTTATTTGGGAGGTCCCTGTCGCTGAGGGAATGGGGTTAATCTTGACCGCTCCAGTTAGACACAATATATGATTATACAAGAAATACTGTCAGAGTTTGTTGGTGACGAACCCCAAGATGCAGAGAAGGAGGCAGGCATTGAGTAAGAAAACATACTTTAATTTAAACACTAAAACAAGAACAAACCAAAAAGGTACCAACAAAAGGTGGATAACAAACTTGGCTACGAACAAAAACACTTACTGTGACACGACGGAACTATGGCATGAGCAGAGTGAACAGAAGTAGCCAAAGCTACAAGCGACAAGACAGGTAGTGGTGACATCGACACGACACCACAATAATCCAGCACTGACTGGAGGACAAAGCAGGTCAAAATAGGAGTGGGCTGATTGACACCAGGTGTGGCCGGGTGCCAATCAGCCGCACCTGAGGGGAAACAGCGCTCAGGTAGAAAAACAGGAAACAGACAAAATAAGAGCGCTGACAGGAAATAAAGACAGGAAACAAAGACACATGCAGGGTAAAAACTAAGACATAGACCAAACTGTCAGGGACAAGCCGCCCAGACACTGGTGATATCGCCTTGTCTCTGCTCTGTCTGCGTCATGGCGGTGTTCGGCCTTGGCAGTCAGCAGGCCGTTCCTGGACACAGACACTGATACCAGACTGGCTTGCAGTCTGTTGGATTGCCAGCTTGGCACAGACAAAGAAAAATACCACTTCAGCACAATTGACAATAATTATAGCAACGGCCCTTAAGCATAAAAGATGTGTGATAATATAAACATAATTATTCTAACACCTTCACATTGACTTTCTTTAGTCTTGGTGGATGGGGGGCAGGATTATGGCGATCTTTTAGGCTCAAAACTGAAATTTAAAGCATAACAAAAAGCCAAGAGACAGCTCCTATCTTAAAATACTCATACTGTGTTGTACTTGTTAACATAGAAAGACAGTTTTGTTCGGGGACTCTATTCCACCATTGTGTCCTGTTGTCTGGTTTACGTGTGTGAATTTACCTTAGGGTTATTAGTGGTAGATAAAGTTTATGTGTGTTGAATAAAGCTCCTCAGGTCTTTATTTTATGTGGATTGTTGCTTTCTTTCCCAGACTGCCTCCATAACCACACTACTATTGCATCTCTGTAAAATAATTACTATTGCCTTATTTTCTGACTCCCCAGCAATCTATAGTAGGCCTACATAATAAATAGTGTACTAGTAGTCTTAGCAATGAGGAAAATGATACTTTTCCCAGTGTATCTATTTAGAACAGAAACTAAACAATACTTTTGTTCACCCTGAAGGTGTTATTAAGTCCCCCCGCTATAACTATACAGCGTGCTGTATTTTGCACTTGGATTTTGTCTATGCCTACTGCGGGGGTCAGCTACCCGCGACTTTCGAGCCGGATGCGGCTCTTTTGTGCCGCCCGAGTGGTTCCCTGTAACATTTAAAAAAAAAAGGATTTAAATTTGAAACTAATTTTGGCGGTTCTTGAACTCACCATAGTTTGGACCTTGATGCAAGTTTGTTTACATATCAAATCTTCCTCTCCTTCTTTGTCTCATTTTGTCCACCAAAGGTTTTATGCTGTGCGTGAATGCACAAAGGTGAGCTTTGTTGATGTTATTTTACTTGTTGGAGTGTTAATCAGGCATATTGACTGCAAGCTAATCAATGCTAACATGCTATTTAGGCTAGAAGTGTGTACATATGGCATCATTGTGCCTCATTTGTAGGTATATATTTCAGCTCATTTATTATCCTTTACTTTTATCCTCTTTGTATATGATTTAGTTTTGCATTTCTCATGACACATTATCTGTATGCGATATTGGCTGCGTTTCTAATAGTTGTTTGTGTGCCATGTTGTTCCAGACCAAATATTGTAATAAATTCATTAAAAGAAAACAACCTGCCGTTTCCTATAACTTGGACACAAACTTCTGTACCTTTGACTATTAAAAGCCAGTATTTTCAAGGAGTTCTCTCACCTTCCGAGTAACCTTTGATTTACTGTTTTCTAATTAGAGATGTCCGATTATGGCTTTTTTGCCGATATCCGATATTCTGATGTTGTCCAACTCTTAACTACCGATTCCAATACCAACCAACACTGATATATACAGTCGTGGAATTAACACATTATTATGCCTAATTTAGTTGTAATGCCCCGCTGGATGCATTAAACAATGTAACAAGTTTTTCCAAAATAAATCAACTCAATTTATGGAACAAAATGCCAACATGGCACTGCCATATTTATTATTGAAGTCACAAAGTGCATTTTTTTTTAAGATGCCTCAAAACAGCAGCTTGTAATTTGGGACATGCTCTCCCTGAGAGAGCATGAGGAGGTTGAGGTGGGCGGGGTAAGGGTTGCGGGGGGTATATATTGTAGCGTCCCGGAAGAGTTAGTGCTGCAAGGGGTTCTGGGTATTTGTTCTGTTGTGTCTATGTTGTGTTACGGTGCGAATGTTCGCCCGAAATGTGTTTGTCATTCTTGTTTGGTGTGGGTTCACACTGTGGCGCATATTAGTAACAGTGTTAAAGTTGTTTATACGGCCACCCTCAGTGTGACCTGTATGGCTGTTGACCAAGTATGCCTTGCATTTTCTTCCGTGTGTGAAAAGCCGTAGATATTATATGACCGTGCTAGCACGCAAAGGCAATAACTTTAAGGGTTATTGGCTCTCTGTACTTCTCCCTACGTCCGTGTACACAGCGGTGTTTTAAAAAGTCATACATTTTACTTTTTGAAACCGATACCGATAATTTCCAATACTACATTTTAAAGCATTTATTGACATGCTGATGTTAAAATGCAGCCCCCACCCCCCACCTCCTGAAATCGGAGGTCTCAAGGTTGGCAAGTATGTGAACCGACAGCATATTGGACCATATGGGTTAGGAATGGGATGGCACTTCAAGTTCATATGTGAGTCAAGACAGGTGGCCAAATACTTTTGGCAATATAGTGTATCTTGGATTGCGCGACGAAACATGACAGTACTACCAATAATGTATCGGGTCAGATGCAAAAAAAGGAATTTACGGGGAATAAAATAATGAAAAAAACACTTTTTAATGTTTCACAGTTCATCCAAAAAGTTATGTGGATCGAAGTTTCGATCTTTTCATCTTCCCCTTTTTCTTTCATTCCTGTCGACCATGCCCGCCGGCCCGCCGTACGCTCAAACTTGTGTAGTCCTACGCAAAATGAGAGGATTCCTCAAACTCCCGCAAAAAATACAAATCATTACCCGGGCCAATGTTTTGATTTTTCAGCTTCTCAACTTCCACCATATAATGATTTCTGTTTGAGAACAGAGTCTCTCGGGGGGGGAACCAAAGCTGCGGTTGAAAAATTATATGCGGACGCAATTATGTGAGGACATGACATGACCGCCACCCCCTTTGCTGCATCTTTTGGTCAGCTGAAAACAGGTGGGAGGTTGTGGTCGGAGTTTACTCACCGGGCCACGGCTTGATGCTATGACTGATGGCCTCTCTCGTCATTCTCTTGTTGGACGCTTGTGTTATGTTTGACGAAAAAACATCAAGGCAGTTATGATGAGGCTAACACAAAAAGTATCACATTTTTGTGCCTGCATGGTAGTGACGAGTGTTTTTGCAACAATTCTCCCTTCCGGGCTTACTTAATACGACTGTTAAGTCAGTGGTTCTTAACCTTGTTGGAGGTACCGAACCCCTCCAGTTTCATATGCGCATTCACCATTCTTTAGTGAAAAATAAAATGTTTTTTTTTTCTCAAATTCAAGACAGTTTTTGATTTTTACTGGTGCACAAAATTAACCGTGTTTGAACATCATCTTGTTCAAACAACAAAACCAACACAGTGCATGAACTCACAACCTACTATGGAATTGGCGGGTTGAACGTCCAAAGTATTTCCTTCTGTTTAGTGCAGGGGTCGGCAACCTAAAATGTTGAAAGAGCCATATTGGACCACAAATACAAAAAAGTAATCGGTCTGGAGCCGCAAGAAATTAAAAACCTTATATAAGTGACGTAAGTGTCTATATTAGCCTACTATCAAAATAACTA
>NC_084632.1:16609177-16654177 GCF_033978795.1 Nerophis ophidion | reverse complement strand
TGTTTGTTGAATACAAAACACTATGTGCCGTGGGAGATTAGGTCATTTCACCTATTTGGGTTAAAAATATTTTATGCAAACCAGTAATTATAATCTGCAAATGAAGTGCCGTTGTAGAGTGTCGGTGCCGTCTAGCAGGTAGCTACTTGCTTTGTAAACGTTGTATCTAATGCTTAAACCAAAAATAAACAAAAGGCGAGTACCCCTAAAAAAAGGCATTAAATCTTAGGGATGGGTATGGAAAACGAAACTAAAACAGAACTGGCTACAAAGTAAACAAAAACAGAATGCTGGACGACAGCAAAGACTGACAGCGTGTGGAGCAGACGGCGTTCACAAAGTACATCCGAACATGACATGACAATCAACAATTTCCACACAAAGAATGACAGCGTCCGCACAACTGAAATAGTCTTGATTGCTAAAACAAAGCAGGTGCGGGGAATAGCGCTCAAATAATGACATGAAACTGCTACAGGAAAATACAAACCTTGTTTCCATATGAGTTGGGAAATTGTGTTAGATGTAAATATAAACGGAATACAATGATTTACAAATCCTTTTCAACCCATATTCAATTGAATGCACTACAAAGACAAGATATTTGATGTTCAAAGTCATAAACTTTATTTTTTTTGCAAATAATAATCAACTTAGAATTTCATGGCTGCAACACGTGCCAAAGTAGTTGGGAAAGGGCATGTTCACCAATGTGTTACATCACCTTTTCTTTTAACAACACTCAATAAACGTTTGGGAACTGAGGAAACTAATTGTTGAAACTTTGGAAAGTGGAATTCTTTCCCATTCTTGCTTGATGTAGAGCTTCAGTCGTTCAACAGTCTGGGGTCTCTGCTGTCGTATTTTACGCTTCATAATGCGCCACACATTTTCGATGGGAGACAGGTCTGGACTGCAGGCGGGCCAGGATAGTACCCGCTTTTTTTTTTTTTTTTTTTTTACGAAGCCACGCTGTTGTAACACGGGCTGAATGTGGCTTGGCATTGTCTTGCTGAAATAAGCAGGGGCGTCCATGAAAAAGACGGCATATGTTGTTACAAAACCTGTAGGTACTTTTCAGCATGAATGATGCCAACAAAACAGGAAAAGTCACCAAAATAGGAGCACAAGACACTACCAACAGGAAAACGCCAAAAAAAACCCTCCAAATAAGTCAGGGCGTGATGTGACAGGTGGTGAAACTTACTTTGAGACAAGAGCTATAGTGATGCATGGTTGGTTATGGTTAGAATTCATATCAAACAATTGCAACATCGACTTTTGACTGTCAATATCCACTACCGAGTTTACATTTTTAATGTTTTCTGCTGGTTGTGTGCCTCCGCATTTTTCAACGAACAAAAGGTTGAAAAACATTCCTCTAGAGTGGATGCTTTGTTTTTTTTGTCAGAATTTCAGAATTGCCAATTTCAGGGAAACTCGAGCTGTTATGCAAAACACAAACGTCCACTGCAGAGGACGCTGGCTTTCGGGAGGATATACAGCCACCCGGGTCTTACAGCTCCTTGTAAAACCAGTGTTGGATTGAGACCCTGGTTATTGTTCGGAGCCACAAAAGGTAATGAAAGTCAGGTAGGGAGAGAAGGCTTTACAAAGCCCGGCGGAAGCTCCAATAAGAGTCATTCCCTGATTGATCACCACTGTTGCAGCAATGAATAGACGACGCTAATGAAGGTCAAACGACAAAACACTTCCTGTGGGTTCAGGCGGAGGTGGGGTCTATTAAATACAACCTCTGTTGCACGCACTCGCTTCATGATTGGCGAACACTCACCTCCATAGTAGCTTCTTCAGCAGGGTAATGCCTCTCAAAACGGTTTCTATCCGAGCATCGTTTTGTTGTGCGGTCTGCATAGCCAATTTTCTCAGTCGTAATCTATTTATTTTTAATAATTAGGCATTTGGGATTGGTGGTAATCGTGTTTATTTTGGCATGCTGCCTGAGCCGGCAGGAGGAGAACAAATGAAATCGGTTTGTTAATTAATGTGACGGTCATTGGGTTTTTCGATGGGCTTTTTTTCAATGTAGTTAAAGGCCTACTGAAATGAGATTTTCTTATTCAAACGGGGATAGCAGGTCCATTTTATGTGTCATACTTGATCATTTCGCGATATTGCCATATTTTTGCTGAAAGGATTTAGTAGAGAACATCGACGATAAAGTTTGCATCTTTCGGTCCTAAGAGAAAAGCCCTGCCTCTACCGGAAGTCGCAGACGATGACGTCACATGTTTGATGGCTCCTCACATATTTACATTGTTTTTAATGGGAGCCTCCAACAAAAACTGCTATTGGGACCGAGAAAACGACAATTTCCCAATTAATTTGAGCGGGGATGAAAGATTCGTGTTTGAGGATATTGATAGCGACGGACTAGAAAAAAATAAATAAAAAGTTTTTTAAAAAAAACGCGATTGCATTGGGACAGATACCGATGTTTTTAGACACATTTACTAGGTTATATCTGGGAAATCCCTTATCTTTCTATTATGTTGCTAATGTTTTTTGTCACGCCTGTAAATCCGGTTTTATGTTTGATCATGTTTTGTTTTGTTTTCTGGACTCTTGTTCCGTTTTTTCATTTTTTTCAGCACCTCCAAGTCCGAGTCCATGGTTCTCGCCCGGAAAAGGGTGGAATGCCATCTCCGGGTTGGGGAGGGGACCCTGCCCCAAGTGGAGGAGTTCAAGTACCAAGGAGTCTTGTTCACGAGTGAGGGAAGAGTGGATCGTGAGATCGACAGGCGGATCGGTGTGGCGTCTTCAGTAATGCGGAAGTTGTACCGATCCGTTGTGGTGAAGAAGGAGCTGAGCCGGAAGGCAAAGCTCTCAATTTACCGGTCGATCTACGTTCCCATCCTCACCTATGGTCATGAGTATTGGGTCATGACCGAAAGGATAAGATCACGGGTACAAGCGGCCGAAATGAGTTTCCTCCGCCGTGTGGCGGGGCTCTCCCTTAGAGATAGGGTGAGAAGCTCTGTCATCCGGGAGGAACTCAAAGTAAAGCCGCTGCTCCTTCACATCGAGAGGAGCCAGATGAGGTGGTTCCGGCATCTGGTCAGGATGCCACCCGAACGCCTTCCTAGGGAGGTGTTTAGGGCACGTCCAACCGGTGGGAGGCCACGGGGAAGACCCAGGACACGTTGGGAAGACTATGTCTCCCGGCTGGCCTGGAAACGACTCGGGATCCCCCGGGAAGAGCTAGTCGAAATGGCTGGGGAGAGGGAAGTCTGGGTTTTTACCTGCTTAGGCTGTTGCCCCCACGACCCAACCTCGGATAAGCGGAAGAAGATGGATGGATGGATGGATGGATGGCATTTCCTGGTTTGTTTTTGTTACCATAGCTACTCATTAGTTTTCCCTAGTCCCGCCCCGATCATCAGCCTCTCACACCTGTTTCTAGTTACCACGGCCACTATTTATGTCACTTGCTTTCTGTTTATCGTCCCGGGATTTCTGCATTCTGCCTCATGCCTGCATTTCTCGCACAAACCTTCACGCCTTGCCACGCTGCCAAACCTTTGGACCACGCCACGTAAGATCCGTGTATTTTTTCGCTTAAGTGCAAGTTTTTGGTTTATGGACTATCTTTGTTAGCATCTTTTGTTTATTTATAGATAGCGGATATACGCTGCTGATCTGCCTCCGTTTGGGATGGTTTCCTGTGGACGGGACTCTTGCTGCTGTCTTGGATCCGCTTTGAACTGAACTCTCGCGGCTGTGTTGGAGCCACTATGGATTGAACTTTCACAGTATCATGTTAGACCCGCTCCACATCCATTGCTTTCGGTCCCCTAGAGGGGGGGGGGTTGCCCACATTTGAGGTCCTCTCCAAAGTTTCTCATAGTCCTCATTGTCACTGGCGTCCCACTGGGTGTGAGTTTTCCTTGCCCTTATGTGGGTTCTTCCGAGGATGTCGTAGTCGTAATGGTTTGTACAGTCCTTTGAGACATTTGTGATTTAGGGCTATATAAATAAACATTGATTGATTGATGCCATTGTGCTGTTTTTGTTAAAGTTTTAGTATAGATCATTAGCCGCTACTGAGCGCGTTCTTTGTTTTGCCTTTTTGTATTTTAGTAATAAATTAAATGTACTTACATTCATGCCTGACTCGTCCCACATCATCCTTGCATCGAAGAAACACAAACAACCACAGTTCCGGCTTTACAGTTTTAGTGAGTTTAATAGTACCTGATAGTCGGAGGGGTGTCTTGACGCGCAGTGTCTCAGGGGAGTCGACGACAGCTATGGACGGCACAAGCTCAGCTTTTCTCCGCTAAGAACTGACTTTTTAACCACAATTTTCTCACCGAAACCTGCCGGTTGACATGTGGTCGGGATCCATGTTGGCTTGACCCCGCTCTGATCCATAGTAAAGTTTCACCTCCAGGAATTTTAAACAAGGAATCACCTTGTGTTTGTGTGGCTAAAGGCTAAAGCTTCCCAACTCCATCTTTCTACCGTGACTTCTCCAATATCAATTGAACAAATTGCAAAAGATTCAGCAACACAAATGTCCAAAAAACTGTATAATTATGCCGTTAAAGCAGACGATTTTTTTGCTGTGTGTGTGTGCAGCGCTCATACTTCCTAAAAACCTGTGACGTCTTGCGTACACGTCATCATTACGCGACGTTTCGAAGACGAGATTCCCGGGAAATTTAAAATTGGAATTTAGTAAACTAAAAAGGCCGTATTGGCATGTGTTGCAATGTTAATATTTCATCATTGATATATAAACTATCACTGTGTGGTCGGTAGTAGTGGGTTTCAGTAGGCCTTTAAAGTTAAAGTTAAAGTACCAATGATTGTCACACACATACTGGATGTGGCGAAATTATTCTCTGCATTTGACCCATCACCCTTGATCACCCCCTGGGAGGTGATGGGAGAAGTGGGCAGCAGCTGTGCCACGCCCGGGAATCATTTATGGTGATTTAACCCCCAATTCCAACCCTTAATACTGAGTGCCAAGCAGGGAGGTAATGTTGTGTCAAATATCGCATGATCGATATTAGAACAGCTCGCCGAATGATGAAGATTGCAAAAAAATAAAAGCAAAATATGCACACAAAAAATGTGATCCATAGGCCAATTAAACCAAATTAGGCACGTTAATTTTGGGGCACTTTGTCTGTCCCGTTCTATAATTAATTATTGGCAGTTTTATATTCCCAAAGTGCCCCATTTTATGGTTATTTTTTTCTATTCTGAATCAAAGTCTCTGTTTAGTCAACATTTCCCCCCAGCATTATTTCCACACCATAACCTCTGAATAATTTCTATAATTGTAGGTTTTCAATATTTCATTTACTTGCAGAGGTCTAAATGAGCCCTTAATCTTCATGCTTGTTCAATTGTGCTTTAACCATTATTCCTAATTATCCTCATTTTCAGCTCCCTGTTGGTTTGTGTGCTCACCAATATTAATTTTACCAGCGTCTTCGTCATCGGCGTACAGCGGCTTGTCCGGCAACCAAAGTGTTTGATGGCTTGAAGCCCGCTTCCGCCACCCATCCCAGTCCTTTCACTGGTTTTGTGGTCTAGGCTTGAGTATGGTTTACACATTGTCAATCAATCAATCAATCAATCAATCAATCAATCAATCAATCAATCAATCAATGTTTATTCATATAGCCCTAAATCACAAGGGTCTCAAAGGGCTGCACAAGCCACAACAACATCCTCTGTTCAGAGCCCACACAAGGGCAAGGAAAAACTCACAACCCAGTGGGATGTCAATTTGAATAACTATGAGAAACTTTGGAGAGGACTGCAGAGACCGGATGCAATGGATAATGCAAAATATTGTGAAAGTCCAGTCCATAGGGCAGTGTTTTTCAACCTTTTTTGAGCCAAGGCACATTTTTTTAATAAAAAAAATACGCAGGCACACCACCAGCAGAAAAGGTTAAAAAATTAAACTCCACCAGGTCGTCGTGCCTTATTTTGAGTTTGTTGTTGTTTTCTAGTGTGTAGTGCTTAAGTTCCTTCCTGTTTTGTTGGTGTTTAGCAGCTTAACGTCGTCATGTGAGTGCTATTCCCCGAACCTGCCTTGTGTTAGCAATTAAGACAGTTTTAATTGTGCGAACGTTATCCTTCTTTATTGGGACATTGTTGATTGTCATGTCATGTACATTGTGGACGCCGTCTTTGCTCCACAAGTCTTTGCTGTCGTCCAGCATTCTGTCTTTGTTTACTTTGTAGCCAGTTCAGTTTCAGTTTCGTTCTGCAAAGCCTTCCCTAAACTTGCCAAAAAGATTTTTTGACTTAGACTTAGACAAACTTTAATGATCCACTAGGGAACATTTTCCACACAGTAGCTCAGTTACAAAGGTTGGAAAGGATAAGGATGGAAAGGATAGGGCACACATGGGCATAAAAATAAGTGTAAAGTAGACTTAAAATGTACCAATTTTAACCCAATTAGCTGAAATTACATAATCTCTCACGGCACACTAGTTGAAAAACACTGCCATAGGGGATTTAACATAATAGTGATAGTCCAGTCCATCGTGAGGCCAACAGGAGACCATCCCAAGGGGAGGCGGGTCGGCAGCGCAGACATGTCCCCAACCGATGCACAGGCTAGCAGTCCACCCCTGGTCCTGACTCTGGACAGAGGTGGGCAAAAAAGAAAAGAAACGGCAGATCAACTGGTCTACAAAGGGGGTCTATTTAAAGGCTAGTGTATACAAATGAGTTTTAAGATGGGGCTTAAATGCTTTTACTGAGGTAGCATCTCTAACTGTTACCGGGAGGGTATTCTATAGTCCTGGAGCCCGAAGAGAAAAACGCTCTATAGCCCGCAGACTTTTTTTGGGCTTTTGGAATCACTAACAAGCCGGAGTTCTTTGAACGCAGATATCTTGCCAGGACATATGGTACAAGATAGGATGGAGCTGGACTGTGTAGTATTTTATACGTAAGTAGTAAAACCTTAAAATTGCATCTTAAAGGCCTACTGAAATGAGATTTTCTTATTTAAACGGGGATAGCAGGTCCATTCTATGTGTCATATTTGATTATTTTGCGATATTGCCATATTTTTGCTGAAAGGATTTAGTAGAGAACATCGACGATAAAGATCGCAACTTTTGGTCGCTAATAAAAAAGCCTTGCCTGTACCGGAAGTAGCAGACGATGTACGCGTGACGTCACGGGTTGTAGGGCTCCTCACATCCTCACATTGTTTCTAATCATAGCCAGCAGCAGCTAGTACTATTCGGACCGAGAAAGCGACAATTTCCCCATTAATTTGAGCGAGGATGAAAGATTCGTGGATGAGGAAACTTAGAGTGAAGCACTAAAAAAAAAAAAAAGAAAAGGCGACGGCTCCAAGTCAATGTTCAAAAACAAGAAAAAAAAAATACAAAAATTAGGGGTATTTTGCTAAGCACAATTACCTGCCAATTGAACAAGAACATTCATCTTGTCAAGACTTTCCAAAACAAGTCAAATTAGCAAACCTCGATAAACTCAAAAATACCTTAAAATAAGTATATTCTCTCTAATAACAAGTGCACTTTTCTTGGTAGAAACCGATAATTTTGAAACCGATACCGATAATTTCCGATTTTACATTTTAAAGCTTTTATCGGCCGATAATATCGGACTGCCGATATTATTGGACATCTCTAGAAATATTTGTAATATTTCTCCGCAGTCTGACTCATTAGGCTAAATTATAAAATGGAAAAAAATAAAACAAGTTTCCTTAAAAATAAAAGCTACACGCTTGATCTATAGTCTTTGCACGAGCCCTTACATTAGGTTGTTGTCATGTATATACGGCTCTGTGTCGCCCCCAAGAGGACAGTGGTGCATCGCTCCATCATGCCGGGAGGTTGTTGTTTTAATGAACATAATGTATGCATGAATTATGATACAAACAAACAAGTAAACAATCATGTTATTTCTCGTAAGGAATGACGTCTACATGAATTAGGATACTAACAAACAAGTACACAATAATAATTAATGGTATTTATTGTAAGGAGTGATGTATACGTGAATTATGATACAAACAAGTAAACAATGTTATTTCTTCTAAGGAATGATGTTTACATGAATTGTGATACAAACAAACAAACAATAATTAATGCTATTTATTGTAAGGAATGATGTATATGTAAACTATGATACAAACAAGTAAACAATGTTATTTATTGTAAGGAAAATGTCTACATGTATTATGATACAAACAAAAAAGTAAACAATAATTAAGGGTATTTATTGTAAGGAATGATGTATACATGAATTATGATACAAACAAGTAAACAATGTTATTCTTGTAAGGAATGATTTCTACATGAATTATGATTTAAACAAACAAGTAAACAATAACTAATGGTATTTATTGTAAGGAATGATGTATACATGACTTATGATACAAACAAGTAAACAATGTTATTCTTGTAAGGAATGATTTCTACATGATTTATGATGTACACAAACAAGTAAACAATAATTAATGGTATTTATTGTAAGGAATGATGTATACCTGAATTATGATACAAACAAACAAGTAAACAACAAATTATGGTATTTATTGTAAGGAATGATGTCTATATGAAATATGATACAAAAAAACAAGTAAACAATATTTAATGTTATTTTTCTGTAAGGAATGATTTGGCCATGAATGATGGTGATGCAAGTAAACAATGTTAGCAAACACCAATGACATTGAAAAGTCGACAGAAACACTGCTTCATTTTCTATGCTCCATTCAGTTCATGATAACCGCTGGATCAATGTTAGGCTTCGGTGTTTTTTCCTACAGACAGGATTTGGTGACCTTAAACAACGAGGCTATGGATTGATTCACACTGGTTTTCGCCTTTTGAAAAGTACTGGAAACACTGGGGAATTTATCTTAAAAGTCCTAAAAAAAGTGCTTGAATTTGGCAAAGGTGTAGGAACTGTTAGGCTTGTCATTGACAGTTTGTTTGTGTTTTGGTTTTTCCTCGGTGTGTGTTTAATATTTCCTGTTTTTAGTTCCTGTCAGCGGTCTTATTTTGTCTGTTTCCTGTTTTTTTCCCACATGTGCGCTGTTTTCCCCTCAGCTGCGGCGGATTGGCACCTGGCCACACCTGGTGTCAATCAGCCCAATCCTATTTTACCTGCTTTGTTCCTCTAGTCAGTGCTGGATTATTGCCACTCTTGTCGTTGCTACCTGTCGTGTCGTATCATATCGTGTCTATGCAGAATTGCGGTAATCTATATTTGATAGTGATTTGTAGCTTATTGTCTTTTGTTCCCTGCTTCCAAGTTTTTTTTCATATTATAAGTGCGACTTCTGTTTCTTGCTCGATACCTGCTAGCTTCCATGCTAGGCCTTTTTGTTTGTTATCCGCCTCGTGCGCGCTTTTTGTTGTACCCTTTGTTTGTTTTTGTCTGAATGTTTTAAATCAAACCATGTTTTCCTGCAAAATGCTTCCCTCCTTTTCTGCATCTTGGGGTTCGTCTACAACAAACTGACAGAAACCCTGTATCTCAAAGCACTCTTGAGTTCGGGCACTCTTAAATTGAGGTTGTCATGATCCGTGGTCTGGATCATGTTTTGTTTAGTTATGTTCGGTTAGTTTTGGACTCCCTTAGTTCCTGTTTTGCGCACTTTGGGTGTTTGTTTTGGTACTAATTGGTTTCACCTGCCTCTGATTAGTGCTCAGCACGTTCACCTGCTTTTGAGCACTAATCAGAGAACTATTTATTCACGTTCCTCGCCACAGTCGGTGTGGCTTCATTGTTTGCTATACGCAACGGTTACGTTTTCATGTTCCTGATTCTCGCTCCTGTGTTTCCTTAGCTTCCCGTGCGATCGGCAAGTTTTTCTTTTGTTTGTTCTGTCCTTTTGGCACGTTTATGATTTATGAGAAATAAATCACCTCCTACCTCACGCTGTCGTCCGGAGCCGTCCGTTCTGCATTCCGGGAGAACAAACCCCGACCCGACCACGCCACCACGTGACAGAGGTACCACTGTACACGAAAACAGACTCCCTTGCTCATTTAAGGGACGCAAACTTTGCGCATAATCCTTGTAGATCAGGTTTAGTAGATCAGGCCCGAAGTTAGCGTCTGAGACATGGACTAAACAATGACACAATACTTTTTGACTGAGACCTGCACACAACTGTAATGTGATTTACTCCGTTTTGTTCATCTGTGCGTACTTGCCAAACCCCCCCGGTTTTTCCGGGAGACTGCCGAAATTCAGCGCCTCTCCCGAAAACCTACCGGGACAAATTTTCTCCCAAAAATCTCCCGAAATTCAGGCGGAGCTGGAGGCCACGCCCCCTCCAGCTCCTAGCGGACCTGAGTGACATGTCCGCTTTCCCACAGTATAAAGAGCGTGTCTGCCCAATGACGTTATAACTGTAGAATGATGGAGAGCGATTTCTTGGTTTCTTATGTGGGTTTATTGTTAGGCAGTTTTATTAAAGTCCTCCCAGCCCCGTAATAACACACAACAACAGCAGTCATATTTTCGTCTACCGTAAAGCAGTTCGTCTGCCGTAAGCTCCAATGTTGTGAACTTGTGACACTCTTAAACAGGACAATACTGCCATCTACTGTACATAGAATAGAATGTAGAATAGAATGTACTTTAATTCAGCACCAAAGTTCGCTCACAATAAAAAATGATAATAAGAAATAATAGAATATATATAATACATGATATATATAATATATGAATAATATAAATATATTCTACATTTAAGTGCAGTCAAGGAACATATGCATTATACAGTCTGATGGCTGTCGGTATAAAGGACCTCCTGTGTCGTTCCGTGTTACATTTTGGGAGTCTGAGCCTTCCACTGAACGTGCTCATTCTCTCCGCAAGGTCCGAGTGCAGTGGGTGGGAGGTGTTGTCCATAATGGCTAGGAGTTTTGCTAGACTTCTTCTCTCCTAGAGAGTCTAGCTGTGGTTAGAAAAATAGTGACAGAGAATAGAACAAAGATGGACATCTCAACCTTTAACTCAACAATGAGTAGATGAGTGCCGTGTGTGTATATGTGTAAATAAATGAACACTGAAATTCAAGTATTTAATTTATATACATATATATGTATATATAGAATTCACTGAAAGTCAAGTATTATATATGTGTATATATATATATATATATATATATATATATATTTAATATATATTAAATACTTGACTCTTAGCCACGCCCCCAACCACGCCCCGCGCTCCACCCCCAACCACGCCCCCCGCCCCACCCCCCACCTCCCGAAATCGAAGGTCTCAAGGTTGGCAAGTATGCATCTGTGACATCACACAGGCTATTATTTAGTGGGCGTCTTCACAGGAGATGAGAGTAGATTCAGAAGTCCGTGCCCAAAAAGCCCGATGATGTTGTCGCAACACTAACATCGACTCCACAAGCGAGATCCTTTAAGATGTGACACCACTCCGCTTGGATATCACCCGTAGAACTCACATTGCTTCAAGTTACCTAAATGGTCTTCAATATTTCATTTGTGCAGGAGAACAGAGATTGCATTTGTGGAGGATGGCATGGCTTTAATTTATTTAACAAGTCCACAGAGAGAGAGAGTTATTTTGGAGGCAGAAAAGTATCCGTGTGGCATTTTTTTGTTCCGCCCAAGGGGCTTGCAAGGTAGGGCTCTTCGCAGGCCACCTCGACACTCTATTCAGGTTAAGAAATAAAAAAAAATGTGCAAAGTGCGGAAAAGTTTTTTTTTTTTTTCAGTGCCGTGCAACAACGTGAGCGCTTAAATAGTTAATGTGACGTTTTGCTAAATGTGAATCCTTTTACAAAAGTAACCTGATTCGCTGCCGAGGAGCACCCAGCTCCACGATACAAATGGGATTCATGGCTCTTTGCTGGTAGTCGGATCCTAGGGAGCCGTTCAAAACAATGGCTCGTAATTAAAAGTATTTTTTTTATCTGCATTTTTTTTCTACTGGTACATCAAAGAATCACTTGATAAAAGTACATTGTTTTATTATGTAACAAGGTTTTCCTAAATAAATCAACTCAAGTTATGGAAAAAAATGCCAATATGGCACTGCCATATTTATTATTGAAGTCACAAAGTGCATTATTTTTTTTAACATGCCTTAAAACAGCAGCTTGGAATTTGGGACATGCTCTCACTGAAAGAGCACGAGGAAGTTAAGGTGTGTGTGTATGTGGCGGGGGGGCTGTATTGTAGTTAGTGCTGCAATGTGTTCTGGGTATTTTTTCTGTTGTTTATTTTGTGTTACGGTGCGGATGTTCTCCCAAAATGTGTTTGTCATTCTTGTTTGGTGTGGGTTCATAGTGTGGCGCATATTTGTAACAGTGTTAAAGTGTTCATACGGCCACCCTCAGTGTGACCTGTATGGCTGTTGACCAAGTTTGCCTTGCATTCAGCTGTGTGTGAAAAGCCGTAGTTATTATGTAACTTGGCCTGCACGCAAAGACAGTGCATTTAAGGTTTATTGCCGCTGTGTACTTCTCCCTACGTCCGTGTACACAGCGGCGTTTTAAAAAGTCAGACATTTTACTTTTTGAAACCGATACCGATATTTTCCGATATTACATTTTAAAGCATTTATCGGCCGATAATATCGGCAGTCCGATATTATCGGACATCCCTACTACAAATGTATCATAGTAGCAATATAAAATATAATATATATGTAATATTTACATATTATATATACGGTATATAAAATGTACAGATTTATTATATTATATTATATTTTTTAAAATATAAAACAAATTCCAATTATCATGTACAATATAACAGTATACATAACAGCTGCAGCAAAAAAAAAGAGCAGCATAAAATAAAGTAGATACAACAGAAAATATACATTACAAACAGTCAGGTAATTCAAATACAGTGTAACTGTTTTTAATCTGTGTAATGTTACAGTGGCCAAATAATATTACATATACTTTTTAATTCAAACCTATGCCTTGTTTTTAATGAACACTCGGTCCTACTACGCTACTGTATTTTACCGTTGGTCATTATGGTGGTACATGGAGGGCCAAGTGTTTTCTGAGGTGGTACTTTTTGGAAAAAAGTTTGCGAACCACTGAGTTATACGATAAAATATTGATCAGAATCATTTCATTTTTACAAACATTAATCCAGGGGTGCCCATTACGTCGATCGCGAGCTACCAGTCGACCGCGGAGGGTGTGTCAGTCGATCTCGAGCCAGGCTTTTAAAAAAATAGACCTAAAAATTAGTGATCATCAATCTTCACCAAGACGTCACTTAAATGACATTCACGGTACCGGAGGGTCTTGTGAGATGAGGCTGGCTGCTGCAAGATCATCATTATTATTAAAATATGACCGAGAGGAAGGCGAGAAACATTTTTTATTTCAACAGACTCTCGCGCCGTACCTCCCGTCAAAACTCTAAAGGCCGACTGCACATTTCCTATCTTCACAATAAAAGCCCTGCTTCATGCTGCCTGCGCTAACTAAATACAGAGTCTCGGAAAACTGGCGTGCACAAGCGATCCCTCAGAAAGCTGGCTTGCACATCACTTGTGCACGCCAGCCTTCCGAGACTCTTATTTTGCAGCATGAAGCAGGGCTTTATTGTGAAGATAGGAAATGTGCAGTCGGCCTTTAGAGTTTTGACGGAAGGGATGGCGGGAAAGTCTGTTGAAATAAAAAGTGTTTCTCGCCTTCCTCTCTGTCATTTTTTCATAATAATGAACTGGCAGCAGCCAGCGTCATCTCACAAGACCCTCGGGTGCCGTGAATGTCAATCAAGCAAGCTATGGAATTTGCCGCCAATGTTTTTCTTGTAAAGTGTATGGAAGCTGGATGAATTAGATGCCAAAAACCAACCACTTTCATGTGGTATTGTACAGAAAGGACAACTTTTTTTCTCCTCCATTTGAAAATGTGGGTGTTATCATCATTACTGTCTGATTCCAATCAATGCAAGTCATCAGAATCAGGTAATACACCAACTTATATTCTTGTCTTCGTGAAAGAAAGACATCTATATGTGTTACACATGCTTGTATTATCATTAAACACATTTAACTTGTTTACAAAAATGTCTCTTTAATAAATAAATAAATATAAATGATATATATAAATGAGGTAGATCCCCTCGAGTTGGTCAACTGAAAAGTAGCTCGCCTGCAGAAAAAGTGTGGGCACCCCTGCATTAATCTATTCATGGGAATTATTCTGAAATAATGTCTAAAAAATGTTTTTTAATATAGTTGTCATTGTAAACATTCCATTGGGGGTGATCTTAGTCATTTTTACTTTCCCTTATCTATTGTAAGAAAAATGTGTAGTTTACCTAATAGAAAAAAAATTACTTAGAATAAAATGTATTAATGAATGTACAAATATCCATCCATCCATTTCTACCGCTTATTCCCTTTCGGGGTCGCGGGGGGCGCTGGCGCCTATCTCAGCTACAATAATAAAACCTCAATAAAAAACAATACAAATGGAAGTACAAAACTCTACTACCATGGTGTGTGTATGCTACTTCTACACTTTAGAACAGAGGTGTCAAACGTACGGCCCGTAGGCCGGATCAGGCCCTTGGACAGGTTTTATCAAGCCCGCGGGATGAGTTAGCCAAGTATGAAAATGAGCCAACATTTTTGAATGAAATAAACTACTGTTATAAATGTGTCCACTAAATGTCGTAATAGCAATTATTTGTATTTTTGTAGATGATGTATGATAAATAAAACAAAATAAACCACATTAGTGCACCATTAGCAAACTACATAAATAAAATCCTGTAATTTGATTTTGAAATAATATTTTTATCTTGATGGATTGAAAATGAACACCAATGAGCTGACTGATGAACAATATCACATCATTTTTTGAGAAAGTATAAATAACGACTAATAAAGGTAGAATACAATTAACCGCAACCCGTAAACAAACCCCAACTGTTACGCCTGTTCGGCATTGTGGTGCCGGGTTCGATTCCCTCGAAGATGCGTCAAAACGAAGAACACAACAAAGGTAAGATATAACCAATTTATTCTAAATAACAGAAGGAGAGCTATAATAAAAACACTGGAGCTAACAGAAGGCAAACCAAAGACGCTAGTATGAGAACTACGAGATACAAAATAGGAAATTAAGCTGGCACGTTGGCACACAAAAAGGAGAAAATAAAACATTTAGCATGTGAGCTAATAACGAGGTGCGTAGCGTGAGAGCTCGCGAAAATAGTAGGAATTGCATGAAAGCAAATGATCAAAACAGACGTACAGTTGCATGAGAGCAAACTAGAGTCCCAGAAAGAATAAACAGAAGAGGCTGGCTTATAAAGGGTGGTGATTACAAGAACAGGTGTGCGAGAACCGAGACTAGCAGGTGGAAATATTAAGTGACCATGGAAACGAACAAAACAGGAAGTAAACGGGTCAGAATGGAGAATGAAAACACAGATGGAAAAATAAACAACAACATGTGAAGATCCGAGTAACGGATCGTAACACCCAACAACATGGGTGTCAAACTCTGGCCTGCGGGCCAAATCTGGCCCGCCGTGTAATTTCATTAACATTAGAGCTGGCCCTCCGGTACTATACAGCGGTAGCGCCGCTGTAACTCCGCTAATACTCATACTTGCCAACCATTCCGATTTTCCCGGGAGACTCCTGAAGTTCAATGCCTTTCCCAAAAATCTCCCAGGGCAACCATTCTCCTGAATTTCTCCCGATTCTCCCAATATTGGGGGCACTGCCTTTAGGGTTCTCTACAACAGTGGTCCCCAACGTTTTTGTATCCGCGGACCGGTCAACGCTTAATAATTTGTCCTGCGGCCCGGGGGGGGAATCCTTTTTTTTTAATTTTTTTTTTTCTTTGTCATGAAAAAGTTACGTTTTTGTCATGAAAAAAGGAGGCTTTTGTGATTGGTGCACCAATTGTAAGTGTATATTGTGTTTTTTATGTTGATTTAATTTTTTAAAAAAAACAGTTTTTGTTTTTTTTGTTTTTTTGTTTTTCTAATAAAAATGAATAAAAAATTCTTCTGCAGCCCGGTACCAATCGGGCCGCGGCCCGGTGATTGGGGACCACTGCCTACAAACAGTGTGGAAAAAGTTACTGTTGATATTTACCGTAGAAGGCTGCAAATAGAAAAGAGGCATTATATTTTTTATATTTCAATTTTATTTAATATACCATTGATGTTTTTTGTTTGTTTTTTGAAAGTTGATTTTGCACTATTAAGTTATATAAGCGTTGCTTGTTCCATATTCAGTGTTAAAGCAAATCAGTGTAGCAAACTGAGCAATAATTAACGTTTTATTCATGCACTTTCTCTTGCTACTTCAAGGCTTGAATGTTTCCATCCATCCATCCATTTTCTACCGCTTATTCCCTTTCGGGGTCGCGGGGGGCGCTGGCGCCTATCTCAGCTACTTGATTCAATCATTATTGTTATTTTATTTTCAAAAGTATTATTAGCCTGTGGAAAAAGTTTATTTTGATATTTACCTCATAAGGCTGCAAATAGAAAAGAGGCATTTAATTTTATTTATGTTTTATTCCATATGCCATTGATATTTTTTAAATTATTATTATATATTATTATTTGAAACTCGATTTTGCATGTCACTATAAGCATTACTTGTACAATATTAAATGCAAAACTTGTTTGGGTCCCTATTAAAAGGTTAATTTGTTCAACCTTGGCCCGCTGCATTGTTCAATTTTAAGTTTTGGCCCACTCTGTATTTGAGTTTGACACTCCTGCCCAACAACATTATGATTTGTACATTTTCAGAATGTGCTTGTTCTATTTTCAAACAACGAAAACAATCTGAAGTTGTCTTTATTTTTAAGTTATCGCGCCATGATTTTACCAGTCCGGCCCACTTGGGAGTAGATCTTTCTCCATGTGGCCCCCGATCTAAAAAGAGTTTGACACCCTTGCTTTGGAATAATGAACCCGAAAAGTTGATCCAAATAAATTGCTAAAACTAAATATACAAAAATCCGGTTCTATATATTTAAAAAAATTTCAATGTGAAAAAAAATGTATACTCCAAATACTCAAAAGTTTCCTTTTAACTCATTTTGTAGTCTAGTTGCAAGTCAGTGGGCAATTTTTGACGCCAAATTTGCATATGCATTGTGTTGGCATCACTGGCGACTTGTCCAGGGTGTACCCCGCCTTCCGCCCGATTGTAGCTGAGATAGGCGCCAGCGCCCCCCGCGACCCCGAAAGGGAATAAGCGGTAGAAAATGGATGGATGGATGGATTAAAAAAAAGGCTCCCGATCGAACGGCTCAAACTTGGGAATCGGTTCACATTTCTGACTTAAAAGAGCCGTACAAAAGACTCGATTCGTTCGCCTGCAGAGCACAGAGCAGCAAGAGTGGAACAAAAGCGTTGTCACTCTTAATCACATGTGGCCCGATTTGCATCACCAGGTGTGGCAGGTGTTCTGTGTAGTCAAGCGAAGGCAGCAAACATGCACGCAGTAATTTATTCTAATCACTATCAAAGCTGCCACTTATCCGCAATGGCGGAGCGGGTGAAAGTAGGGTAGAGAGTGCATGGGTGGGGGCGTGAAGGCGGCTGGCGGTGGCACGCTATCATGCAGTTCATCCTTAATGAGTGTGGATTAGCACGGATGATCCGGGCTTTGCAAAACCCCTGGTCCAGGCCTGTGCCTTGTCTATGGATGTGTGTATTTATGATCAGTCTGTAAAGGGTGTGTCTCGCCATCCTTCAAGAAACAGGTACTAAGTTGATTAAAGTTACAGTGGGGCAAAAAAGTATTTAGTCAGCCACCGATTGTGCAAGTTCTCCCACTTAAAATGATGACAGAGGTCTGTAATTTTCATCATAGGTACACTTCAACTGTGAGAGACAGAATGTGAAAAAAAAATCCAGGAATTCACATTGTAGGAATTTTAGAGAATTTTTTGGTAAATTATGGTGGAAAATAAGTATTTGGTCAACCATTCAAAGCACTTACTGATGGAAGGAGGTTTGGCTCAAAATCTAATGCTTCACAGTAGGTATGGTGTTCTTGGGATGCAACTCAGTATTATTCTTCTTCCAAACACGACGAGTTGAGTTTATGCAAAAAAGTTCTATTTTGGTTTCATCTGACCACATGACATTCTACTAATTCTCTGTTGTATCATCCATGTATCCATTTTGGTATAAACTCAACTCGACGTGTTTGGAGGAAGAAGAATACTAAGTTGCATCCCAAGAACACCATACCTACTGTGAAGCAAGGGGGTGGAAACATCATGCTTTGGGGCTGTTTTTCTGCGTTTGATCCGTGTTAAAGGGGAACATTATCACAATTTCAAAAGGGTTAAAAACAATAAAAATCAGTTCCCAGTGGCTTGTTTTATTTTTTGAAGTTTTTTTCAAAATTTTACACCTCCCGGAATATCCCTACAAAAAGCTTTAAAGTTCTTGATTTTCGCTATTTGCGATGCGACTGTCCATTTCCCTGTGACTTCATACAGTGCTGCCAATACAAACAACATGGCGGTTACCACAGCAAAATATAGCGACATTAGCTCGGATTCAGACTCGGATTTCAGCGGCTTAAGCGATTCAACAGATTGTGTGTGTATTGAAACAGATGGTCAGAGTATGGAGGCAGATAGTAAAAACGAAATTGAAGAAGAAACTGAAGCTATTGAGCGAATAGCTATTGATGCTATTCGGCTATAGCATGGGTGTACCTAATGAAGTGGCCCATAGCATGGCTGCCTTATTAGCATCGCCGGTAAAATGTGCAGACCAAACGATCAGGACTTTCGCATCTTGTGACACTGGAGCAACTTAAATCCGTTGATTGGTAAGTGTTTGTTTTGCATTAAATGTGGGTATCTAGTTTCAAATGTACTTACAGCTAGCGTAAATAGCATGTTAGCATCGATTAGAATAGCATGTTAGCATCGATTAGCTAGCAGTGATGCTGCTACCAAATATGTCTGATTAGCACATAAGTCAACATCAACAAAACTCACCTTTGTGATTTTGTTGACTTAATCGTTGCAAATGCAGGTTATCCATACATCTCTGTGCCATGTCTGTCTTAGCATCGCCGGTAAAATGTGCAGAGACTCTGGCATATTCAATGGGGGTCTGGCGGCAGATTTCTTGCCAGTGGTGCAACTTGATTCCCTCCCTGTTAGTGTTGTTACATCCTCTGACAACACACTGACGAGGCACGATGTCTCCAAGGTTCCAAAAAATAGTCGAAAAAACGGAAAATAACAGAGCTTAGACGCGGTGTTTGTAATGTGAAAATGAAAATGGCGGGTGTATTACCTCGGTGACGTCACGTTCTGACGTCATCGCTACAAGACCGATAAACAGAAAGGCGTTTAATTTGCCAAAATTTACCCATTTAGAGTTCGGAAATGGGTTGAAAAAATACATGGTCTTTTTTCTGCAACATCAAGGTATATATTGACGCTTGCATAGGTTTGGTGATAATGTTCCCCTTTAAGGAAAGAATGAATGGGGCCATGTATCGTGAGATTTTGAGCCAAAACCTCCTTCCATCACTGAGAACTTTGAATGGTTGACCAAATACTTATTTTCCACCATAATTTACAAATAAATTCTTTAAAATTCCTACAATGTGAATTCCTGGATTTTTTTTCGCATTCTGTCTCTCACAGTTGAAGTGTACCTATGATGAAAATTACAGACCTCTGTCATCATTTTAAGTGGGAGAACTTGCACAATCGCTGGCTGACTCAATACTTTTTTGCCCCACTGTAAGTTGTATTGGTTTTGATTTATTAAACCCCTGGAGCACACATCATTTAATAGCAGTTTGCTACCAACAGGACAAAAATTATCTTCGGGATTTAAGTGTACAAAAAATGGTTCGATTATACAGGTTTTTTGGGGGTTTTTTTTCCTCTCAGTCAAAAAAAGTGCAAAAATATTGTTTTTTTTATTTAATTTTATTTAAAACATTTAAATGCCCATTTTAAAAAAATATATATGTACCGTATTTTCCGGACTAAAATTCGCACTTAAAATAATTTTTTTTTCCTCAAAACTTGACAGTGTGCCTTATAACCCGTAGTGCCTAATTTAAGAAACACGTTTGGTTGACCTTTCCCTCCTCGAAGCTCTTTTATGTGATACGTGGTGTAATAAATGTGACCAGCAGAATGGCAGTCAAACATAAGAGATAAGTGTAGGCTGCATTATGATGGCAAGTATGCGTCAGCAATTGCCCACTCTGCACGTGCGTCCCACCCGACTGGCAGGACAAACTAAAAATGAGCTAATTGATGGAAAATTAGCAGCATTTAGATACACTATTTCTGTTTTAATGCCAAAAAAAATGTAATATGTACATATACAGTATATACCCGTATTTTCCGGACAACAAGGCACACTTAAAATCTTTTTTTTTTTATTTGTCAAAACTTGACAGTGAGACTTATAACCAGGTGGCTGCTTAGTGTAGGAATACGTTTGGTTGAGCTTACCCACATCAAAGCTATTTTTATTTGGTACATGGTGAGAATAATAAGTGTGACCAGTAGATGGCAGTTAAACATAAGAAATATGTGTCGACGGCACTATGATGGGTCTGAAGTAAACACCAACTTCCTAAATGCCATCCATTCCATCAATTTTGCTACCGCTTATTTCCTTTGGGGTTGCTGGGAGTGCTGGAGCCTATCTCAGCTACTATCGTGGGCAAGTCACCATTTTATTTCATTTAAAACCTTTAAATGCCCATTTTAAAAAAATATATGTACCGTATTTTCCGGACTGTAATTCACACTTAAAATCCTTTTTTTTCCTCAAAACTCGACAGTGTGATTTATAACCCGTAGTGCCTAATTTAAGGAACTTGTTTGGTTGAGCTTACCCACCTTGAAGCGCTTTTATTTGGGACGTGGTGTAATAAGTGTGACAAGTAGATGGCAGTCAAACATAAGAGTTAAGTGTAGGCTGCACTGTGATGGCAATATGCGTAGGCAATTGCCCACTCTGCACATGCGTCCCACCTGACTGGCAGACAAACTAAAAAATGTGCTTATTAAAGGAAAATTAGCAGCATTTAGATACACTTTTTCTTTTTTAATGAAAAAAATTTTTTAATATGTACATATACAGTATATACCGTATTTTCCGGACTATTAAGGGCATTTAAAATCCTTTTTTTTTCTTCTCAGAACTTGACAGTGCGACTTATAACCAGGTGTGCTTTAGTGTAAGGAATAAGTTTGGTTGAGCTTACCCAAGTCAAAGCTATTTTATTTGGTACATGGTGTAAAAAGTGGGACCAGTAGATGGCAGTCAAACATAAGAGATATGTGTATACGGCACTATGATCGGCCTGAAGTAAACACCAACATTCTAAATGTTCCATTGAAAATATAGACCATTACACACGGCGCTCGAAAACCTAGCTAGATGTTTTAGTACGACTTTGGTAAGCAAAGAAGCCGTACCGCTTGAAGGACTGTTGGCGCATTAAACATACAAGTATTAGTACGGTGTGTGTATAAGATAACTCATCATCTGGCATTTTGTTTTTCAATATCATACAAAAGCAACTTTTCTTACCTTCTAGTACAGGGGTGTCAAACTCAAATACAGAGTGGGCCAACATTTAAAACTGAACAAAGCGGCGGGCCAAGGTTGAGCAAATTAACCTTTTAATAGGGACCCAAAAAACTTTTGCATTGAATATTGAACAAGCAATGAGGTGGCGACTTGTCCAGGGTGTACGCCGCCTTCCGCCCGATTGTAGCTGAGATAGGTGCCAGCGCCCCCCGCGACCCCAAAAGGGAATAAGCGGTAGAAAATGGATGGATGGATATGGATAGTGACATGCAAACTGGAGTTTCAAATAATAATAATAATAATTTAAAAAATTCAATGGCGTATCAAATAAAATTTTAATAAAAATTGAATGCCTCTTTTCTATTTGCAGCCTTCTCAGGAAAATATCAAAATAAACTTTTTTCACAGGCTAAAAATAAATTTGAAAATAAAATAACAATAATGAATGAATCAAGCATTCAAGTCTTGAAGTAGCAAGAGAAAGTGCACAAATAAAACGTTAATTATTGCTCGGTTTGCTTAGCTGATTTGCTTTAACAATAATTATGGAAAAAGCAACACTTATATAACTTAACAGTGCAAAATCTTAATAGTGGTGGTAGCGGAGGGTGCATATTGTAGCGTCCCGGAAGAGTTATTGCTGCAAGGGGTTCTGGGTATTTTGTTTATGTTGTGTTACGGTGCGGATGTTCTCCCGAAATGTGTTTGTCATTTTAATGTGGTGTGGGTCCACATCCATCCATCCATCCATTTTCTACCGCTTATTCCCTTTCGGGGTCGCGGGGGGCGCTGGCGCCTATCTCAGCTACAATCGGGCGGAAGGTAGGGTAAACCCTGGACAAGTCGCCACCTCATCACAGGGCCAACACAGATAGACAGACAACATTCACACTCACATTCACACACTAGGGCCAATTTAGTGTTGCCAATCAACCTATCCCCAGGTGCATGTCTTTGGAAGTGGGAGGAAGCCGGAGTACCCGGAGGGAACCCACGCATTCACGGGGAGAACATGCAAACTCCACACAGAAAGATCCCGAGCCTGGATATGAACCCAGGACTGCAGGAACTTCGTATTGTGAGGCAGACGCACTAACCCCTCTGCCACCGTGAAGCCCCCATGTGGGTCCACAGTGTGGCGCATATATGTAACAGTGTTAAAGTTGTTTATACTACCACCCTTAGTGTGACCTGTATGGTTGTTGACCAAGTATGCCTTACATTCACTCGTGTGTGTTTAAAAGCCGCATATATTATGTGATTAGGCCGGCACGCTGTTTGTATGGAGTAAAAGTGGACGTGACGACAGGTTGTAGAGAACGCTTTAAGGCAGGGCCTTTAAGGCACGCCCCCAATATTGTTATCCGGGTGGAAATCGGTGGAAATTCGGTAGAATGGTTTCCTCGGGAGATACTCGAGAGGGGTACTGAACTTCGGGAGTCTCCCGGGAAAATCGTGAGGGTTGGCAAGTATGAGTATTAGCGGTGAATGCGGCTGTATAATACCGGCGGGCCAGTACTTATGTTAATTTGGTATTGCCTCAAGGGCCAAGTTAATTTACACGGCGGGCCAAATTTGGCCCGCGGGCCAGAGTTTGACACCCATGTTCTAGTACCTGCTGATCTGTATGGATCCCGAAATCCTTGAAAATGATCTGTGCAACAATCAATGCAACATTTTGACCGACGAACCACCATTATATGTTATGTAGACCAAAACATAACTTTTCAATTTACCCATTTTAATTAGAACATTTACTGACATATTTTGCCTTAGTTACATCAGCGGATATCTCCATATATGGTCGTAGTTTACCGAAAGAGAATGCTCAAGGCCGTCGTTTTTATTCAGTTGTAGTCCACAGTTTTTTCACTAGTTTCTTTATTTTTCTTTATCGGACAGACTGGCTCCTACATGCACATGCACGCTAAAACTCTTCGCTTGTTTCCAATTCTAATACCAAGTGAGTATAGTTCTGTCATGTCTTGTGATCATGTTTTATTTAGTTATGTTCTGTTACTTCAAGACTCCTGTTGAGTATTAAACTATGCGACTGGTTTTTTTGGATATTGACCACGTTGGGGTTCCGGTCAGAGAACACACAGACACGGTTATCATTTGGACTCTTCCAACTTTAATGGTGCATATTGGGTTATATTAGGTGCAGTTAGTATCTGTAAACCACAAACAAACACCCATCAACATTTATGTAATTTATCTAAACAACAATATATATATATTATGCCTATAGATATGCTCTAAGTAAAGTACTAGAGACATAATATATTGCATTTTTCACAATGGCACGTGAGCTAGCCACATTAGTAGCAGCAATGCTATCCTAAACAGGGAGATGTTAGCTTGTAGCATTCTGACAACACAGCACTAATAATATTAATAAAACACCAGTAAATGTTACACAGACACAGTGATGTCTATCGATAAACTAAATGATTCTTATATAATAATTAACATACTCACATCGTCAAGGACTAGAGCACCGATTAAACATAACAGAGAAACAAGTCAGCACACATTAACACACGTCAAACGGGAAGCGGAAGTGACACTTTCAAGAAATGCTTCAAAATAAAGTATTTGAAAAGTAAATAACATGGAGAATTCTTAAAAACTCCATTGATTGCTGTTTTGTCACCATGGCGACCCATTAGTTTCACCTGTCTCACGTTTTTTGACTCAACACCCTGATTATGACCACTCTGTTTCATGTCATAGTTCATGCTGCCCTGCTCACGTCACCGCAAGTCAGTTTTTGTTTATTAACGCCACAGTTAGTGTCTTTCGTTTCTATGACCTTGGTTCTGCCTTTGTGCTAATTTTTTGTTTCCTTAACCAAGTTTGTTCTTCGCCTTTGTGCACGCCTTTTTGTTTGCACTGTTTCATAGTAATAGATTAAAAAAACATGTCTTTACCTTCACGCCACGACCAGTCCAGTTCCTTTGCATTCCGGGAAATCAAACCACACCATAGTCCTCGTTACGAGAAGTTCTAACTTATATCGGTCAGCAGACTCCATATGGAGGCACTAAAAACTACAAAACGGTGAAAAATACACTGCAAAGTGTTGAATGTGTGAAGCGTGTAATGGTGATTGTCATCACCCTGTCATTCATTAGCCGCCTCCTCCTCCCTCACAGATGATCAGGATGATTAATACTCCCAGCAGTCTTTCATCCAGCTGTTGCCTACGAGCACCGAGAAAAACAATGTTTGTGGGTCTCCTTATTCCGCGCTGACAAATGAGTACCCCGACACAAATGAGCGGAATTCACCCTCCTGCATTTTGGATGCGTGTGTTGTGACGACAACCGACTTGTTGTCTATTTTTAGGGCTGAGGGCTCGGAGGGAGCTCAGTCGTGACCAATTTTTAAATTTTAAGTCCAAGCAGAAGCGTTGCTTCCTCTGCCAAGATTTTCATTTTGATCATCGTTTATTTGTTTAGTTTTCACAAAACACACAAAACACAACGGTCTGCCAGGAAAATTTGAATGCTGTGGAAAAGAATGTCCCGAATGCAGATGGAGGCCGTTCTCTAATTCTAATCCCCACATTCAATTGTTGTTTTTTTACATACCTTTTATTGAATGCCTTTAATTAGTATATTGTCGTTTTGACTCCCCTGCAACATAGTCACACATTGTCTTACTGGTTATATATGTTGCACGATGAATGTGAAGTGAATTATATTTATATAGCGCTTTTCTCTAGTGACTCAAAGCGCTTTTACAGAGTGAAACCCAATGTCTGCGTTACATTTAAACCAGTGCAGGTGGCACTGTAAGCAGGTGGGAAAAGTGTTTATATAGGGTTGTACTTGTATAGCGCTTTTCTACCTTCAAGGTACTCAAAGCGCTTTGACACTACTTCCACATTTACCCATTCACACACACATTCACACACTGATGGAGGGAGCTGCCATGCAAGGCGCCAACCAGCACCCATCAGGAGCAAGGGTGAAGTGTCTAGCTCAGGACACAACGGACGTGACGTGGTTGGTACTAGGTGGGATTTGAACCAGGGACCCTCGGGTTGCGCACGGCCACTCTCCCACTGCGCCACGCCGTCCCTAGGACACAACGGAAGTGATCAGGTTGGCGGAAGCGGGGATCGAACCTGGAACCCTCAAGTTGCTGGCCGTGCAATCTTTTTTCGTGTGTGTGACTTCACAAGTTACAATGTTTTTCCATTTACGGTCTCATCAGAGCACAGACTGCTGATTGCAGAAATTGTCAGTAGCCATTATGTATAGAGGAGCCAAATGGGACAACATTAAATAAATGAATACATCCTTAAATCATTACTTAAATGTGTCATTAATTTATTTAGTGTAAAATTACATTTAATTATTTCATTATTTATATAAATTATTGATTTTATTATTTTACATAACGTAATGGGTCTAACATAATAGTGTGATAGTCCAGTGGCTGGACTCTCACTATTATGTTACATCCACTATGGACTGGACTTCAGTCCATAGTGGAGTCCACTATGGACTGGACTCCACCGGGGTCTGCCTGGTACCAAGAAAGTACTTTTTTTCTGGAGTCCAGTCCACTATGGACTGGACTCAAGTCCATAGTGGATCTAACATACGAGTATTGAAGTCCAGTCCATAGTGGATCTAACGTAATAGTGTGAGAGTCCAGTCCATAGTGGATCTAACATAATATTGTGAGAGTCCAGTCCATAGTGGATCTAACATAATATTGTGAGAGTCCAGTCCATAGTGGATCTTGCATAATAGTGTGAGAGTCCAGTCCATAGTGGATCTAACATAATAGTGTGAGAGTCCAGTCCATAGTGGATCTAACATAATATGGTGAGAGTCCAGTCCATAGTGGATCTAACATAATAATGTGAGAGTCCAGTTCATGGTGGATCTTGCATAATATTGTGAGAGTGCAGTCCATAGTGGATCTAACATAATAGTGTGAGAGTCCAGTCCATAGTGGATCTAACATAATAGTGTGAGAGTCCAGTTCATGGTGGATCTTGCATAGTATTGTGAGAGTGCAGTCCATAGTGGATCTAACATAATAGTGTGAGAGTCCGGTCCATAGTGGATCTAACATAATAGTGTGAGAGTCCAGTCCATAGTGGATCTAACATAATATTGTCAGAGTCCAGTCCATAGTGGATCTAACATAATAGTGTGAGAGTTCAGTCCATAGTGGATCTAACATGATAATGTGAGAGTCCAGACTCCAGTCCATAGTGGATCTAGCATAATAGTGTGAGAGTCAAGTCCATAGTGAATCTTATGTAATAGTGTGAAAGTCCAGTCCATAGTGGATCTAACATAATAGTGTGAGAGTCCAGTCTATAGTGGATCTAACCTAATAGTGTGAAAGTCCAGTCCATAGTGTATCTAACATAATAGTGTGAGAGTCCGGTCCATAGTGGATCTAACATAATAGTGGGGGAGTCTAGTCCATAGTGGATCTTGCATAATAGTGTGAGAGTCGAGTCCATAGTGGATCTAACATAATAATGTGAGAGTCCAGTTCATGGTGGATCTTGCATTATATTGTGAGAGTACAGTCCATAGTGGATCTAACATGATAATGTGAGGGTCCAGACTCCAGTGTAGTGGATCTAGCATAATAGTGTGTGAGTCCAGTCCATAGTGAATCTTACGTAATAGTGTGAAAGTCCAGTCCATAGTGGATCTAACATAATAGTGTGAGAGTCCAGTCCATAGTGGATCTAACATGATAATGTGAGGGTCCAGACTCCAGTGTAGTGGATCTAGCATAATAGTGTGTGAGTCCAGTCCATAGTGAATCTTACGTAATAGTGTGAAAGTCCAGTCCATAGTGGATCTAACATAATAGTGTGAGAGTCCAGTCCATAGTGGATCTAACATGATAATGTGAGGGTCCAGACTCCAGTGTAGTGGATCTAGCATAATAGTGTGTGAGTCCAGTCCATAGTGAATCTTACGTAATAGTGTGAAAGTCCAGTCCATAGTGGATCTAACATAATAGTGTGAGAGTCCAGTCCATAGTGGATCTAACATGATAATGTGAGGGTCCAGACTCCAGTGTAGTGGATCTAGCATAATAGTCTGTGAGTCCAGTCCATAGTGAATCTTACGTAATAGTGTAAAAGTCCAGTCCATAGTGGATCTAACATAATAGTGTAGAGTCCGGTCCATAGTGGATCTAACATAATAGTGTGGGAGTCTAATCCATAGTGGATCTTGCATAATAGTGTGAGAGTCGAGTCCATAGTGGATCTAACATATTAGTGTGAGAGTCCAGTCCATAGTGGATCTAACATAATATTGTCAGAGTCCAGTCCATAGTGGATCTAACATAATAGTGTGAGAGTCCAGGCCATAGTGGATCTAACATAATATTGTCAGAGTCCAGTCCATAGTGGATCCAACATAATAGTGTGAGAGTTCAGTCCATAGTGGATCTAACATGATAATACGAGAGTCCAGACTCCAGTCCATAGTGGATCTAGCATAATAGTGTGAGAGTCCAGTCCATAGTGAATCTTACGTAATAGTGTGAAAGTCCAGTCCATAGTGGATCTAACATAATAGTGTGAGAGTCCAGTCCATAGTGGATCTAACATAATAGTGTGAGAGTCCAGTCCATAGTGGATCTTGCATAATAGTGTGAGAGTCCAGTCCATAGTGGATCTAACATAATAGTGTGAGAGTCCAGTCCATAGTGGATCTAACATAATAGTGTGAAAGTCCAGTCCATAGTGGATCTAACATAATAGTGTGAGAGTCCAGTCCATAGTGAATCTTACGTAATAGTGTGAAAGTCCAGTCCATAGTGGATCTAACATAATAGTGTGAAAGTCCAGTCCATAGTGGATCTAACATAATAGTGTGAGAGTCCAGTCCATAGTGGATCTTGCATAATAGTGTGAGAGTCCAGTCCATAGTGGATCTAACATAATAGTGTGAGAGTCCAGTCCATAGTGGATCTAACATAATAGTGTTAGAGTCCAGTCCATAGTGGATCTTGCATAATAGTGTGAGAGTCCAGTCCATAGTGGATCTAACATAATAGTGTGATAGTCCAGTCCATAGTGGATCTAACATAAAAGGGTGAAAGTCCAGTCCATAGTGGATCTAGCATAGTAGTGTGAAAGTCCTGTCCATAGTGGATCTAACATAATAGTGTGAGAGTCCAGTCCATAGTGGATCTAACATAAAAGTGTGAGAGTCCAGTCCATAGTGGATCTAGCATAGTAGTGTGAAAGTCCACTCCATAGTGGACCTAGCATAAAAGTGTGAGAGTCCAGTCCATAGTGGATCTAACATAATAGTGTGAGAGTCCAGTCCATAGTGGATCTAACATAAAAGTGTGAGAGTCCAGTCCATAGTGGATCTAGCATAGTAGTGTGAAAGTCCAGTCCATAGTGGACCTAGCATAAAATTGTGAGAGTCCAGTCCATAGTGGATCTAACATAATAACGTGAGAGTCCAGTTCATGGTGGATCTTGCATAATATTGTGAGAGTGTAGTCCATAGTGGATCTAACATAATAGGTTGAAAGTCGAGTCCATAGTGGATCTAACTTAATAGTGTGAGAGTCCAGTTTATTTTGGATCTAACATAAAGGTGTGAGAGTCCAGTCCATAGTGGATCTAACATAATAGTATGAAAGTCCAGTCCGTAGTGGATCTAACATAATAGTGTGAGAGTCCAGTCCATAGTGGGGCCAGCAGAAGATCATCTCGGGCGGAGACAGGTCAGCAGCGCAGAGGCGTCCCCAACTGATACACAGATGAGTGGTCCACCCTGGGTCCTCACTTTGGACAGCTAGCGAATCATCTGTGGTCACCGAATCTGTGCCCCCCCCCCCCTCTCCACGATGGAGAGAAACGGCAGATCAACTGGTCTAAAAGGGGGTATCTTTAAAGGCGAGAGTATACAAATGAGTTTTAAGATGAGACTTAAATGCTTCTACTGAGCATACTTAGCCCAGACAACAATTAGAGCTGCCCCGGAGAAGATTTATAACAATTAATCCGATGTGCCCAAGCGGAACAACAATAACCCCCAACCCGGTCACATTATCGACAGCACCCGCACTCCCTCGCCAGCCAGGCTTGGGAACGCGGCTGTGACCGCCTCGGCGCCTTTCCAGCCCAATGTCACCGCTGTCCCTTATCAGAGGACATTGAAGGGGATTTGGCTTATCGCCCCTCTTGCCTTTCCACAACAGAACACCCTCTCTGTTTTATCCTCGCCATCATATCACGACCCATTAACGCCAGGGCTCTACAATACCGTTACTCATGGAGGCGTGACTGCTATCGACCTGCGCGCCGTCAGGTGAGCTGATTTACTCTGCGTTGCCACATAAAGGTGTCAGGTGGGCTAATTGAGGGTCCGTATATATATATACATGTGGCTTTATAAAAGAACATGTAGAGATATAATGCATGGGTAGGTCGGGTTCAAGTGTAGGAGCCATCGCGTGTGTGCAGGCATGCATTATACAGGTCACCTCATGGGTCGTAAAAGCCAGCGCTTTACATGTCAGTGACATTAACGGTCTAACGCTCATCTTTCCAAGCCACCTTGAATGCGACGCTTGACGAGTGGAGCGATTTATCAGCGAGATTTAACTTGATTGTACAAACCCCGTTTCCATATGAGTTGGGAAATTGTGTTAGATGTAAATATAAACGGAATACAATGATTTGCAAATGATTTTCAACCCATATTCAATTGAATGCACTACAAAGACAACATATTTGATGTTCAAACTCATAAACTTTATTTTTATTTTGCAAATAATAATTACAATTGAATTTCATGGCTGCAACACTTGCCAAAGTAGTTGGGAAAGGGTATGTTCACCACTGTGTTACATCACCTTTTCTTTTAACAACACTCAATAAACGTTTGGGAACTGAGGAAACTAATTGTTGAAGCTTTGAAAGTGGAATTCTTTCCCATTTTTGTTTTATGTAGAGCTTCAGTCGTTCAACAGTCCGGGGTCTCCGCTGTCGTATTATACGCTTCATAATGCGCCACACATTTTCGATGGCAGACAGGTCTGGACTGCAGGTGGGCCGGGAAAGTACCCGCGCTTTTTTTTTACGAAGCCACGCTGTTGTAACACATGCTGGATGTGGCTTGGCATTGTCTTGCTGAAATAAGCAGGGGCGTCCATGAAAAAGACGGCGCTTAGATGGCAGCATTTGTTGTTCCAAACCTGTATGTACCTTTCAGCATTAATGGTGCCTTCACAGATGTGTAAGTTACCCATGCCTTGGGCACTAATGCACCCCCATACCATCACAGATGCTGGCTTTTGAACTTTGCGTCGATAACAGTCTGGATGGTTCGCGTCCCCTTTGGTCTGGATGACACCATGTCGAATATTACAAAAAAACTATTCGAAATGTGGACTCTTCACACTACAGAACACTTTTCCACTTTGCATCAGTCCATCTTAGTTGATCTCGGGCCAGAAAAGCCGTCAGCGTTTCTGGATGTTGTTGATAAATGGCTATCACTTTGCATAGTAGAGCTTTAACTTGCACTTACAGATGTAGCGACAAACTGTATTTAGTGACAGTGGTTTTCTGAAGTGTTCCTGAGCCCATGTGGTGATATCCTTTAGAGATTGATGTTGGTTTTTTATACAGTGCCGTCTGAGGGATCGAAGGTCACGGTCATTCAATGTTGGTTTCCGGCCATGCCGCTTACGTGGAGTGATTTCTCCAGATTCTCTTAACTTTTTGATGATATTATGGACCGTAGATATTGAAATCCCTAAATGTCTTGCATTTGCACTTAGAGAAACATTGTTCTTAAACCGTTTGACTATTTGCTCACGCAGTTGTGGACAAAGGGGTGTACCTCGTCCCATCCTTTCTTGTGAAAGACTGAGCATTTTTGGGGGAAGCTGTTTTTATACCCAATCATGGCACCCACCTGTTCCCTATTAGCCTGCACACCTGTGGGATGTTCCAAATAAGTGTTTGATGAGCATTCCTCAACTTTGTCAGTATTTATTGCCACCTTTCCCAACTTCTTTGTCACGTGTTGCTGGCATCAAATTCTAAAGTTAATGATTATTTGGGAAATAAAAAAGGTTTGTCAGTTTGATCATCAAATATATTGTCTTTGTAACATATTCAACTGAATATGGGTTGAAAATGATTAGCAAATCATTGTATTCTGTTTATATTTACATCTAACACAATTTCCCAACTCATATGGAAACGGGGTTTGTAATTGTGCAAGGTAGGGTACCCAGACAATGAAGTAGGGAGAGAATGTACAGGTATAATTTACAAAACCATTGAAGTTGGCTCGTTGTGTAAATGGTAAATAAAAACAAATGTTTTACTACCATTTAATTCTAACTTGATATTTTGCAAAAAAAAAGAAGTTTCTCAGTTCCAACATTAAATATCTTCAATTGAATATAAGTTGAAAGGGATTTGCAAATCAGTGTAATGTTGGAACTGAGAAACTTCTTTTTTTTTTTGCAAAATATCAAGTTAGATTTAAATGGTAGTAAAACATTGCAAAAAAAGTTGGCACAGGGGCATTTTTACCACTGTACTACATGGCCTTTCCTTTTAATAACACCTAGTAAGTGTTTGGGAACAAAAAAAGTGTAGCTAGCAAATGTACTCACCAGTTACTAAGTACTTGTGTTGTTTTTTCACTGAATACTAATAACTAAAGTAAATATCTAGATGACAGCATTTTTGTTTTTACCAGAGTAAAATCACTCAAATGTTTAAAATGTTCCCACTAGGGGTGGGCAATATCGCAAATTTGGGTATCGATACCGATCCGATCCGATACCGGTCAGTATCGCCGATACCGATACCGGAAGTGTCATCATTTGATGGGGGAGGGGGGGGACTTCGGGGTATCGATACTTTTGAAAAACAAATATGTACTTTTGCCTTTATTAATTGATTATGATAATAATACAACACAGGACAACGATTTAAGTCAAAAAAAAAAATATTTATCACAAAAGTATGCAAATAAGGTGCAAACAACTACTGAACCTAGCTTGTCGCCTCAAAACACACAAACACTTAAGGTAAATAACAAAACTCTAGTTATTGAACAAAGTTGTAAACATGAACACAAAACAAAAGAACTGAAAAATTCAAATAAAAAAGTAATAATATCAATTACAATAAAGTAAATAGTGCAAAAAAGGTGAAAACAAATACTGAACTTGGCTAGTCACCTCACAACACACAAGAACTTAAGTAAAAAAGAAAACAGTAGTTATTAAACAGTTGTAAACATGAACACAAAACAAAAGAACTGAGAAATTCTTATCGTTATTTTAGGGCAATAAAATATTTTACAGTTTACAACCAAGACATTAAGTCGCACTGGAAACGCATGTGTGTCATGTTATTTGTATTTATTTTATTTTATCTTGGGTTGAAGATGAATTTTTAAAGTGTTTTTATATCTCGTTCGCAACCCATCACTAGGGAGGAGGGTGGAGTGGTGACGAGCGCAGCGCTCACATTTTTTTTTAAATCGGAGTGATTCGCTTAATTTGGTGAAGTATCGATACCATCACGCCAGTATCAATCAATCAATCAATGTTTATTTATATAGCCCTAAATCACAAATGTCTCAAAGGACTGTACAAACCATTACAACTACGACATCCTCGGAAGAACCCACATAAGGGCAAGGAAAACTCACACCCAGTGGGCAGGGAGAATTCACATCCAGTGGGACGCCAGTGACAATGCTGACTATGAGAAACCTTGGAGAGGACCTCAGAAGTGGGCAACCCCCCGCCTCTAGGGGACCGAAAGCAATGGATGTCGAGCGGGTGTAACATGATACTGTGAAAGTTCAATCCATAGTGGCTCCAAGACAGCCGCGAGAGTTCAGTTCAAAGCCAATCCAAGACATCAGTGAGAGTCCCGTCCACAGGAAACCATCCCAAGCGGAGGCGGATCAGCAGCGTAGAGATGTCCCCAACCGATACACAGGCGAGCGGATGAGTTTTAAGGTGAGACTTAAATGCTTCTACTGAGGTAGCATCTCAAACTGTTACCGGGAGGGTATTCCAGAGTACTGGAGCCCGAACGGAAAACCCTCTATAGCCCGCAGACTTTTTTTGGGCTTTAGGAATCACTAATAAGCCGGAGTCTTTTGAACGCAGATTTTCTTGCCGGGACATATGGTACAATGCAATCGGTACAATACCGATACTCACCAAGTATCGATACTATCGATACTTGGTATCGATACGCCCAGCCCTAGTTCCCACAGCATTTCAACAAAAGTCCCATCGCTTCAAGTCCAGCATTATGACATACAAGTTGTAATAAGTGGTTGACGATTGAACTGTGATCTTAGAAATTAAGGTGAATATAAATGTGAAGTGCATTGCTGTTTGAAGGGTGCAGAAGAAAATGAGTGCATGCAAGGTTGGACATTTGTAGTACAGTACTTTAATGTGGGTCAGAATATAGCCCGGAGTCTTTTAAATTACATCGGGATGACAAAAGGAGGTTATTTGCCAATGAACATCTATTTTTTTTTTTTTTTACTAAATCCAGAAAGTCCTTGACTTGTGCATCACCTCACTGTTTGAGCATCGATGTTTCCCTTTTTTCTTCTCCTGTGTGCCTTTTTTTAGCATTGAGCTTCTGCTCTTAACCAGTGTACTTTACTGCTCGTGAACGCGTAAAGGCTTTTCTTCTCAAGGACGTCGCAGCACAACAGCACACGCTGCTTTTCAGTTATTTCCCGCAAGTTATTGGCCATTGCTGAAGAGTACGACACCGGATGTTTTTGCTCGGATCATACCGGGTTCAATGTTCAATTTGTTACGCCAACTAGCATCGGGAAAGGTTCGTAACCAAAAATGTTTGCTGTCTTTTATGCTCAATTTTTGGTTCCCATGGTTGGAAAACAGAGCTATGTCATGCTCGTAATGCTTGAAAGTGAGTCACCGGATGTTTAGATCAAATTGATTGAAACTTTTATTGGTAGATTGCACAGTTCAGTACATATTCCGTACAATTGACCACTAAATGGTAACACCCCGAATAAGTTTTTCAACTTGTTTAAAGGCCTACTGAAATGAGATTTTCTTATTTAAACGGGGATAGCAGGTCCATTCTATGTGTCACCCTTAAACATTTTGCGATATTGCCATATTTTTGCTGAAAGGATGAGAACATCCACGATAAAGTTCGCAACTTTTGGTCGTTAATAAAAAAAAGCCTTGCCTTTACCGGAAGTAGCAGACGATGATGTCACCCTTATGAAGACTCCTCACATCTTCACGTTGTTTATAATGGGAGCCTCCAACAAAAAGAGCTATTCGGACCGAGAAAACGACAATTTCCCCATTAAATTGAGCGAGGGTGAAAGATTCGTGGATGAGGAAATTTAGAGTGAAGGACTAGAAAAAAAAATGTAAGTAAAAAAAAAAGGCGATTGCATTGGGAGCGATGTTTTTAGACACATTTACTAGGATAATTCTGGGAAATCCCTTATCTTTCTATTGTGTTGCTAGTGTTTTAGTGACTTAAATAGTACCTGATAGTCGGAGTGGTGTGTCCACGGGTGTGTTGACGCCAGTCTCTGAGAGAAGTCCCGAAGCTGCAGCAGGACAGAAGCTCCGCTGATTTCCGGTAAGAGAGGACTTTTTACCACAATTTTCTCACCGAAACCTGCCGGTTCACAAGTGGTCGGGATCCATAGTCGCTTGACCGCTCGGATCCATAGTAAAGCTTCACCTCCGGGAATTTTAAACAAGGAAACACCGTGTGTTTGAGTGACTAAAGGCTAAAGCTTCCCACCTCCATCTTTCTACTTTGACTTCTCCATTATTAATTGAACAAATTGCAAAATATTCAGCAACACAGATGTCCAGAAAACTGTGTAATTCCGCGATGAAAAGAGATGACTTTCAGCCACTAGTGGTGCTGCGCAAATATGTCCCCTCCAACTCGAGACGTCACGCGCAATACCCGCGATGTTTTCAACAGGAAACTCCGCGGGAAATTTAAAATTGTAACTTAGTAAACTAAACCGGCCGTATTGGCCTGTGTTGCAATGTTAATATTTCATCATTGATATATAAACTATCAGACTGCGTGGTGGGTAGTAGTGGGTTTCAGTAGGCCTTTAAGTCGGGGTCCACGTTAATCAATTCATGGATCTTACGGGATTCACTGCTATTTTTGCTTCGCCAACTAGTAATGGGGAAGTTTGTATCACAAAACGTTTGCTTTCCCACAGTTGGAAAGCAGAGTTTTGTCGTGCTAGCTGTTAGCTAATGCTAACGAATAAGACACCAGTTGTTTTGGTCGGGTCTTACAGGGTTTACTGCTACTTTCTCTAGGCCACCTACCAGTGGAGATGTTCGTAAAATGATTTTTTGCTTTTGTTTACATTTACTTTCCTCTCTCCCATGTTTGGAAAACAGAGATATGTTATGCTCGTTATTAACTAATGCTTGAAAGTGAGTCACCGGAAGTTTAGGTTGGATCTTACGGGATTCACAACTATTTTTACTTCGCCAACTTTCAATGGGGAGGTTTGTATCACAAAACGTTTGCTTTCCCACAGTTGGAAAGCAGAGTTTTGTCTCGCTAGCTGATAGCTAGTGCTAACGAGTTACACACTAGTTGTTTTTTGGTCTGATCTTACGGGTTTTACTGCTACTTTCTCTAAGCCACCTAGCAGTGAAGTTCGTAAAATGATTTTTTTGCTTTTGTTTACATTTACTTTCTTCTTTCCCATGATTGGAAAACAGGTACGTTATGCTCGTCATTAGCTAATGCTTGAAAGTGAGTCATTGGATGTCTAGGTTGGATCATACGGGATTCACTGCTATTTTTGCTCCGCCAACTAGCAGTGGGGAGGTTTGTATCACAATCCTTTGCCCTCCCACGAATGGAAAGCAGAGTTTTGTCATGCTGGTTGTTAGTTCATGTTAGTAAATTAGACACTGGATCTTTTAATCGTCTCTTATGGGGTTCGCTCTGAATTTTACTATGCCAAACAGCCGTAAGGAGGTTCATAACCCATTTTTTTTGCGAGCCTTTATGCTCACTTTCTTCAATCCCACGGTAGGAAAACAGATGTGTTTTGCTAGTTATTAGCTAATGCTTGCAAGTGAGACTAACAAGGTTCACTGGTACATTCGCTACACTACCTGATGGTGAAGAAGTTTGTTCATCTGACTTGTTTGTGTCCTTTACTGCCACTTTCAGGTGTTTTGTCAGATCTTCCTAGGTTCACTGGTACATTAGCTAAGCCAACTAGCAGTGGGGAGGTTTGTAAACCAATCTTTTGCTGTCCTTTTACACTCAAAGTCTTCGTTTCCATGGTTGGAAAACAGAGTTATCTCTTGCTATCTATTAGCTATTGGTAAGGAGTAAGACACCAGATTTTTTGATCGGATCTTACGGGGTTTACTGCTACTTTCTTTAGGCCACCTAGCAGTGGAGAAGTTCATAAAACCATTTTTTGCTGATGTTTATCTTTTACTTTTTTCTTTCCATGGTTGGAAAACACAGAAGTTTATTAATCAATGCTTGCAAATGAGGCACCAGAACTTTAAGTCGGATCTTGCAGGGTTCACTGCTACATTTTCTACGCCATCTAATAGTAAGGAGATTCATCAACCAAATGTTTTGCTGTCCTATAGTCTTGCTTTCTTTGTTCCAATGGTTGGAAAACAAAAATCTATCTGCTAATGCAAGCGAGTGAGACGGCAAATGTTTTGATCGGATCTTACGAAGTTCACTGTGACATTTGCTAAGTAAACTAGCAATGGAGTGGTTTGTAACCCAATCCTTTGCTGTCCTTTCACACTCACTGTCTTCGTTCCCATGGATGGAAAATAAAGTTAAGTCTTGCTATCCATTAGCTATTGCTAACGAGTAAGATGTTTTGGTCGGATCTCACGGGGTTTACCGCTACTTTTTTTAGGCCACCTAGCAGTGGAGAAGTTCGTAAAACAATTGTTTACTTTCCTTTATGTTTACTTTCTTCTTTCCCATGGTTGGAAAACACAGATAAGTTTTGCTCGTTGTTAACTAATGCTTGCAAATGAGGCATCAGATGTTTTGTTTGTATCTTACAGGGCTCACTGCTACATTCGCTACGCCAACTAATGGTATGGAGATTGATCACCCCAATTTTTTGCTGTCCTATGCTCTTGCTTTCGTTGGTCCAATGGTTGGAAAACAAAGCTATCTGCTAATGGAAGCAAATGAGATGACAATTGTTTTAATCGGATCTTACAAGGTTCACTGGTACATTAGCTAAGCCAACTAGCAGTGGGGAAGTTTGTAATGCAATCTTTTGCTATCCTTTCACACTCACTGTCTTTGTTCTCATAGTTGGAAAACAGAGTTATGTCTTACTATCTATTAGGTATTGCTAAAGAATAAGACACCAGTCGTTTTGGTCGGATCTTATGGGGTTTACTGCTACTTTCTTTAGGCCATCTAGCACTGGAGAAGTTTGTAAAACAATGTTTTGCTGTTTACGTTTACTTTCTTCTTTCCCATGGTTAAAAAACCCAGATAAGTTTTGCTGGTTATTAACTAATACTTAATAAATGAGGCACCAGAATCTTTGTTCGTATCATACATGGTTCACTGCTACATTCTCAACACCAACTAATTGTAGGGAGATTCATCAACCAAACTTTTCGCTGTCCTATACTCTTGCTTTTTTTGTTCCAATGGTTGGAAAACAAAGCTATCTGCCAATCCAAGCGATTGAGACAGAAAATGTTTTAATCGGATCTTACGAGGTTCACTGTGACATTTGCTAAATAACTAGCAGTGGGGAGTTTTGTAACCCAATCCTTTGCTGTCCTTTCAGACTCACTGTCTTTGTTGCCATGGTTGGAAAACAAAGTTATGTCCATCCATCCAGCCATTTTCTACCGCTTATTCCCTTTGGGTTCGCGGGGGGCGCTGGTGCCTATCTCAGCTACAATCTTGCTTTCTATTAGCTATTGCTAAAGAGTAAGACACCAGTTGTTTTGGTCGCATCTTACGGGGTTTACTGTTACTTTCTTTAGGTAACCTAGCAATGGAGAAGTTTGTAAAACAATTTTTTGCTGTTTACGTTTACTTTTTTCTTTCCCATGGTTGGAAAACACAGATACATTTTGCTGGTTATTAACTAATGCTTGCAAATGAGGCACCAGATGTTTTGTTCGTATCTTACAGGGTTCACTGCTACATTTGCTACGCCAACTAATCGTAGGGGGATTCATCAAGCAAATTTTTCGCTGTCCTATACTCTTGCTTTTTTTGTTCCAATGGTTGGAAAACAAACGATATCCCCTAATGCAAGCGAGTGAGACGGCAAACATTTTGAAAAGATCTCACGAGGTTTACTGTGATATTAGCTAAGCCAACTAGCAGTGGGGTGGTTTGTGAACCGATCTTTTAGTGTCCTTTCAGACTCACTGTCTTCGCTCCCATGGTTGGAAAATAGTTAAGTCTTTCTATCTACTAGCTATTGCTAACGAGTAAGATGTTTTGGTCTGATCTTACGGTGTATACTGCTACTTTATTTAGGCTACCTAGCAGTTGAGAAGTTCGTAAAATAATTTTTGCTGTCGTTTACGTTTACTTTCTTCTTTCCCATCGTTGGAAAACACAGGTAAGTTTTACTGGTTATTAACTAACGCTTGCAAATGAGGCACCAGATACAGTATTTTAGTCGGATCTTGCAGGGTTCACCGCTACATTCGCTGCGCCAACTAATGGTATGGAGATTCATAACCCATAACTATACCCTTGTTTTCTTTGTTCCAATGGTTGGTTTACAAAGCTAATGCAAGCGAGTGAGGCGGCAAATGTTTTGATCGGATCTTACGAGGTTTACTGTGACATTTGCTAAGTCAACTAGAGGGTGGAAGTTTGGAACCCAATCTTTTGCTGCCCTTTCATACTCACTTTCTTCGTTCCCATGGTTGAAAAACAGAGTTATGTCTTGCTATCTATTAACTATTGCTAACAAGTAAGACACCAGATGTTTTGGTCGGATCTTACAGAGTTTACTGCCACTTTCTTTAGGCCAACTAGTAGTGGAGAAGTTCGTAAAACTATTTTTTTTTGCTTTTGTTTACCTTTTACTATCTTCTTTCCCATGGTTGGAAAACCAAGCAATCAGCTAATGCAAGCGAGTGAGACACCAGGTGTTTTGATCGGATCTTACGAGGTTCACTGTGACATTTGCTACACCAACTAGCGGTGGGGAAGTTTTTAACCCAGATTGTTGCTGTCCATTCACACTCGCATTCTTCATTCCCCTGGTTGGAAAACAGAGTTATGTCTTGCTATCCATTAGCTATTTCTAGCGAGTGAGACACCGGATGTTTTGATCGGATCTTACGGGGTTTACTGCTACATTCGCGGTGTGGAAGTTAATGACCCACATTTTTTCTTGCGTCTTAAAGCATAACAATGAGCCAAGAGACGGCTCATATCCGAAGCTCATTTTACGTCTAGTAATGGAACAAAAACACGAGAAAGTACAAACTGCTAGCAGCTAATTCTGCAATAAACAAATTCCAATAAAAACAAAAATATAGATATAATACAGAACAATTCAAGGGTGCCGGGGTCACTTTGATACATGCTGTGCAATAAAAATAGGCCAATATACTGTAAAATAAACTATATAAGCTTTGTTTTATAGGCAACGAAGCAAAGTACGTCCTTTGTTGCCCTTGCCAGTCCCTCCCAGCTTATTCTCCCATTTTCCTTTCTCCTATGTCCATCCCCTAACTTTGTGCTCACCTGTTATTTTCTTTCAGCCTTTTTCTTTCCTTCCTTCCGACTTGTCCTCCCCTGCCTTTGCCGCCTCCTCTTCACTTAATACGTCTCTTCAAGTTCCCATTACTCCATCCTTGTTCTCCTTTCTTAAACTCTGCTCTGTCGCTTCTCTCCAGTCCTCTGTTCTCACGTACATCACTCTGAGGCAGGGGTTGGATTTCTAATTGTTTTGATGGTCCAGCCTTTACCCAAAAGACCGTTAGCGGCTTAGGAGAGGACAGGGGCTTTTTTTTTTTAATTCACCAAGAAGGAAATATCCTCTTTTGTCCCATTAAGTTGATTCCTATTATCCACTGCACCTTACCAACTCAGCTCAACTCTATTGACTCTGACTATGAGGTACTATTCAAAGTACCTGGTCAGCCTGTGGTAGTATCAGTATTGCAGATTCAACATTTGATTGTTAAATTAGAAATGACAATGATAAACCGTGTACACCTTGTTGCTATGCATTAGCTCTGGGCAGAGATATGCAGGGGTTTAGGGCACAGGGGGCAGTTCTTACAGCCAAAAAAAAGAGGGTAATTAGTATCTTCCCACCGGATCAATGTGTTAAGTCTTATTTCTACTGACAGTAAGATAGAGGGTCTAAAAACAATTACGTTAAATACTATCTTACATTTGGATCAATGAGATAAGTCTTATTTCTTCTGACAGAAATCTAGACAATCTAAAGAAAATAAGAAATAATATCTTACATCCGGATCAATGTGTTAAGTCTTATTTCTACCGACACAAAGCTAAACAGTGTAAAAACAATTAAGTTAAATAATATCTTGCATTCGGACCAATGTTTTAAGTCTTAAAAACAATAAGATACATATTATCTTACAAACCCCGTTTCCGTATGAGTTGGGAAATTGTGTTGGATGTAAATATAAACGGAATACAATGATTTGCAAATCCTTTTCAACCCATATTCAATTGAATGCAATACAAAGACAAGATATTTCATGTTCAAACTCATAAACTTTATTTTATTTTTTTGCAAATAAAAATCAACTTAGAATTTCATGGCTGCAACACGTGCCAAAGTAGTTGGGAAAGGGCATGTTCACCACTGTGTTACATCACCTTTTCTTTTAACAACACTCAATAAGCGTTTGGGAACTGAGGAAACTAATTGTTGAAGCTTTGAAAGTGGAATTCTTTCCCATTCTTGTTTTATGTAGAGCTTCAGTCGCTCAACAGTCCGGGGTCTTCCCTGTTGTATTTTACGCTTCATAATGCGCCACCCATTTTCGATGGGAGACAGGTCTGGACTGCAGGTGGGCCAGGAAAGTACCTGCACTCTTTTTTTACGAAGCCACGCTGTTGTAACACATGCTGAATGTGGCTTGGCATTGTCTTGCTGAAATAAGCAGGGGCGTCCATGAAAAAGACGGCGCTTAGATGGCAGCATAGGTTGTTCCAAAACCTGTATGTACCTTTCAGCATTAATGGTGCCTTCACAGATGTGTAAGTTACCCATGCCTTGAGCACTAATATACCCCCAAACCATCACAGATGCTGGCTTTTGAACTTTGCGTCGATAACAGTCTGGATGGTTTGCTTCCCCTTTGGTCAGGATGACACGATGTCGAATATTTCCAAAAACAATTTGAAATGTGGACTCGTCAGACCACACAACACTTTTCCACTTTGCATCAGTCCATCTTAGATGATCTCAGGCCCAGGGAAGCCGGCGGGGTTTCTGGATGTTGTTGATAAATGGTTTTCGCTTTGCATAGTAGAGCTTTAACTTGCACTTACAGATGTAGCGACGAACTGTATTTAGTGACAGTAGTTTTCTGAAGTGTTCCTGAGCCCATGTGGTGATATCCTTTAGAGATTGATGTAGGGTTTTGTATACAGTGCTGTCTGAGGGATCGAAGGTCACGGCCTTTCAATGTTGGTTTCCGGCCATGCCGCATATGTGGAGTGATTTCTCCAGTTTCTCTGAACCTTTTGATGATATTATGGACTGTAGATGTTGAAATCCCTAAATTTCTTGCAATTGCACCTTGAGAAACGTATATCTAAAACTGTTTGACTATTTGCTCACGCAGTTGTGGACAAAGGGGTGTACCTCGCCCCATCCTTTCTTGTGAAAGACTGAGCATTGTTTGGGAAGCTGTTTTTATACCCAATCATGGCACCCACCTGTTCCCAATTACCCTGCACACCTGTGGGATGTTCCAAATAAGTGTTTGATGAGCATTCATTAGCTTTATCAGTATTTATTGCCACCTTTCCCAACTTCTTTGTCACGTGTTGCTGGCATCAAATTTTAAAGTTAATGATTATTTGCAAAAAAACATATATGGTAGATGTTTACCTGAAGAGCTTTGGGCGAGTGTATTTTTTTCTATCCAGTTGTAGTCATTGAGATCCTTCTTTTTATCTATCCTCTGGTTGTGGGGCAGACTAGCTCGTACATGCACATGTATTGCGTTGTACAAAGCAGTGTATATTTCTAACTTATTGTGTATCTGTCAGTAGGCATGTAAATAAGACTGCCGACAAAACAATTTATCCTGAAAAGACAGTCAGAAAGCAGCTTGAAGATGGTCTGTAAAACAAAATGCATGCAACATGTTGTTTATGTAGTGCGCAAAATGAGGTGAGTATTTTTAGCTATGTACGGTGACACAAACCTTATTTTCCGGACTTTAAGTCACAATTTTTTTCCCATGCTTTAAACCTTGCGACTTATAAAACGGTGCGGCTAATTTATGGATTTTTCTTCGCTGACGGACATAATATTTTGTATTCAAGAAATAATTTTTACAAAACACTGACAGACGCTGAAAAGTTGTGTTATTGTTTGTGCTACGGTGCCATCTTTTGGACGAGTTCGCTAACTGTAGATGCTGCTGGTTGAAAATGTATTTCCTGTTTCTTCCTTTGAACCGGAAGTACAACTGTCCATAGGGTTTCTGCTCAAGAGGATTCTTCATTATCATTCCAAGCAATGTTTGTACGATTTACAATATAACTAAAACAATTAATAATTACCGTCAAATGTCTATCTGTTGGTCTGTTTTCATGCATATTTGTATGTGCTATCGTATTGTAATCAAGCTGGAGTCATTTGCATCAGCGAATATTCTAAGACGTTTCCAAGTGTCTCTTTTAGTGTTATAAACTTACACAGGCATTGCTTTTGTAATGTTTCAGGTATGTAAATTAACCAAAACGTCACTGTGGAGTTATATAATCTGTTTAGCTGATTGGAGAGCCAGCTTCCGCAGCTAGTGGGTCAAGGAAGATGACTCCTTTTTGTTTGAACAGCCGTTTTACTGCTGTGTTACAGGCCCTGTTTGGAAACAGTTCATGGATATGAATACACATTTACCAAATAATTTGTACCGATATATATCTGCGGTTAATGTTTGTTGCAGTTAATATATTTAAAAATATATATTTCTTCTAAAATTTGGAGGGTGCGACTTAAATACCGCTGCACTCTATAGTTCTAAAAATAAGGTAATTAGCTGCTAGCCACTTGTTAGTGGGTAGTAAAAGAATACAGGTGAGCCAGAGGGAATCTGCGATTATAATTGTCATTAAAAGGCATTATTCATCAATGGCAATCAACTACTTTTTCCATGAAAATTGGCTGACCGATCAGAACATTTTCAAATTATATCCTTACATTATGCCCTCAAGGAATCGCATTTCTTTTAGTTTTCTGAAATACTTAGTTTTATTCTTAAAACAGTGGAGTGGAATAGCCCGCGGGCACCAGGTAGCCCTCAAGGACCAGATGAGTAGCCGGCTGGCCTGTTCTAAAAATAGCTCAAATAGCAGCACTTACCAGTGAGCTGCCTCTATTTTTTTAATTGTATTTATTTACTAGAAAGCTGGTCTCGTTTTGTTCGACATTTTTAATTCTAAGAGAGACAAAACTCAAATAGAATTTGAAAATCCAAGAAAATATTTGAAATTCATTTATTTTTTTACTTTGCTTCTTATAACTTTCAGAAAGACAATTTTAGAGAAAAAATACAACCTTAAAAATGATTTTAGGCTTTTTAAACACATATACCTTTTTATCTTTTAAATTCCTTCCTCTTCTTTCCTGACAATTTAAATCAATGTTCAAGTATTTTTTTTTCTTTTTTATTGTAAAGAATAATAAATACATTTTAATTTAATTCTTCATTTTAGTTCCTTTTTTTTCGACAAAAAATATTTGTAAAATATTTCTTCATACTTATTATGTTTAAAATTAAAAAAAAAATATTCTGGCAAATATAGAAAATCTGTAGAATCAAATTTCAATCTTATTTCAAAGTGGATTTAAAACATGTCATCAAAATTCTAAAATTAGTCTTAATCAGGAAAAATTACTAATGATGTTCCATACATTTTTTTTTTTTTTTTTCCAAAAAGATTCGTATTAGCTAGTTTTTCTCTTTATTTTTTTTGGGTTGAATTTTGAATTTTAAAGAGTCGAAATTGAAGATAAACTGTGTTTCAAAATTTTAAATTTTCATTTTTTTTCTTGTTTTCTCCTCTTTTAAACCGTTCAATTAAGTGTTTTTTTTTTCGTCATTTATTCTTTACAAAAAACCTTCCGTAAAA